>NC_091192.1:31892659-31910159 GCF_040958095.1 Procambarus clarkii
CATGGTGGTACTGACGTCTGGGCGTCCACGTCAACATGGGGGTACTGACGTCTGGGCGTCCACGTCAACATGGGGGTACTGACGTCTGGGCGTCCACGTCAACATGGGGGTACTGACGTCTGGGCGTCCACGTCAACATGGTGGTACAGACGTCTGGGCGTCCACGTCAACATGGTGGTACTGACGTCTGGGCGTCCACGTCAACATGGTGGTACAGACGTCTGGGCGTCCACGTCAACATGGGGGTACTGACGTCTGGGCGTCCACGTCAACATGGTGGTACTGACGTCTGGGCGTCCACGTCAACATGGTGGTACAGACGTCTGGGCGTCCACGTCAACATGGTGGTACAGACGTCTGGGCGTCCACGTCAACATGGGGGTACAGACGTCTGGGCGTCCACGTCAACATGGGGGTACAGACGTCTGGGCGTCCACGTCAACATGGGGGTACAGACGTCTGGGCGTCCACGTCAACATGGGGGTACAGACGTCTGGGCGTCCACGTCAACATGGGGGTACAGACGTCTGGGCGTCCACGTCAACATGGGGGTACAGACGTCTGGGCGTCCACGTCAACATGGGGGTACTGACGTCTGGGCGTCCACGTCAACATGGGGGTACAGACGTCTGGGCGTCCACGTCAACATGGGGGTACAGACGTCTGGGCGTCCACGTCAACATGGGGGTACAGACGTCTGGGCGTCCACGTCAACATGGTGGTGGAGACGTCTGGGCGTCCACGTCAACATGGTGGTACAGACGTCTGGGCGTCCACGTCAACATGGTGGTACAGACGTCTGGGCGTCCACGTCAACATGGTGGTACAGACGTCTGGACGTCCACGTCAACATGGTGGTACAGACGTCTGGGCGTCCACGTCAACATGGTGGTACAGGCGTCTGGACGTCCACGTCAACATGGGGGTACAGACGTCTGGGCGTCCACGTCAACATGGGGGTACAGACGTCTGGGCGTCCTCGTCAACATGGTGGTACAGACGTCTGGGCGTCCACGTCAACATGGGGGTACAGACGTCTGGGCGTCCACGTCAACATGGTGGTACAGACGTCTGGGCGTCCACGTCAACATGGGGGTACAGACGTCTGGGCGTCCACGTCAACATGGGGGTACAGACGTCTGGGCGTCCACGTCAACATGGGGGTACAGACGTCTGGGCGTCCACGTCAACATGGTGGTACAGACGTCTGGGCGTCCACGTCAACATGGGGGTACAGACGTCTGGGCGTCCACGTCAACATGGTGGTACAGACGTCTGGGCGTCCACGTCAACATGGGGGTACAGACGTCTGGGCGTCCACGTCAACATGGGGGTACAGACGTCTGGGCGTCCACGTCAACATGGGGGTGGAGACGTCTTGAAAAAATCTGTCCATTTTGTTATTGTATATAATTATGATGTTCCTCTTAATTACTTTTCCTGGTAAGTTGTTCCATTCATGTTTTATACTCAAAGTAATTTTATTTCGTTTGACTGAAAACATTTAATTTGGTCTAACCATTAACTTGTATGGTACCGCGCGGACAGCCTTCCTGTTAGCGGGGTTGTGTGTGTGGGGGGCACATCAATAAGTCTAATTCACTTCATATTCTAAAGAAACTTAATTCCCGTTGTCGGGGACAGGAAGCCTGTGCCTAGGGTTACGTGAACAGAGGCATCTAGTGAATTGAAAGGTACCCGACGTAGCCTACTGTGCTACAGGACTCTTGTATTTGTGCATTTTCGAAACTGAATAATTTCAGGTCGTTTTAATGCCCGCTCACCCTGGGTGACCGATGTTGAACACGTCGACCAGACCAGCATGTAATAGTCTGTAGTTAGGCCACCAACGGACTCCAAGAGTGACGACGACTTCCTGGAATCCAGAGTTAAAGATCAGAAGCCTAATGTGATGGCGGGTCTGTAGGATATTCGTACAATACATTGATACCGTTGGCAATACTTACATGGTACAAGGGAATGAGAATATGGCATCATTAACCAGACCACACACTAGAAGATGAAGGGACGACGACGATTCGGTCCGTCCTGGACCATTCTCAATCGCCTTGACAATGGTCCAGGACGGACCGAAACGTCGTCGTCCCTTCACCTTCTAGTGTGTGGTCATACTTTACCACATACCATACTTTACCACATACCATACTTACAACATACTTTAGCCACGTTATTGTGACTCATCGCCTGCATATGGCATCATTACAGTGGGAGCTGAATTGCCTCAGCGAGGCGTCGGGTACTGGGAGGGTGACTGGGGTCACCATGAGCCCTGATATCTGCTCCACCATCGACAGGAGATGCTATCGACGGAGGAGAATGTGAGAATGGGAGCGGAAACTGCGTGCTGTGACACCTCCCAGACAGGAGGTGTGGAGCAGCCTGCCAGGTGGAAGACAGGGCCAGGCTGGAGACGGGGATGTGTGGCCGCGGCAGGGAGCCAGCAAGGTGAGGAGTGCCACAGGTGCGCCTCCGGCCAGGTGGGGCGGCACCTATAATGCAAAATTCACCTTCCCTTCCTTTTCTCCAGCCAGGTGGCCACCCCACCCTCCCCCTCTCCGGGAAATGAGGCCATGAAAGAAAGCACAAGAGAGTGTCATCTCACAGGTGACTGCTCATGCAGGTGCTTTACGCAAGGTAGATCGATGATAAACAGATGAAGTGTTCGGGAGACACACCTCAGCCAGGCGGCCGCCAACAAGCGAGTGGTTCCCACAATCAATACAAGATGGCGGCGGGGGAGTCACGCGCGCTAACTGGCAACGCTGATGCCGTCTCCTTGGCAACCACGCAATCTACACAACTAAATATCATTTCCCCCCGATCACCATTATGACCAATCGAGACTCCAGATGACGAATGAGAGATGACAGAGTGGAATGAGATGGTTTGGGAGGCCGGGGTGAGGGGACGGGAAGGTGGAGGAACTAGTTGGTGTAGCGGAGGGCGGGTGTGGGAGGGCAGGTGTGGTGATGGCGGCGCTGCGAGCGGGTCAGTGTGAGAGGCACCAGTGAACACCTCGTGCCGCCCCTCGCCTCCTCCGGCCACCCATCACCCTAACCACGCTACCAGCTCACCTGTAGCGCCGCTACCTGCACTCTTAGCGTGTGACCTGTACTCTCAGTTACCTGCCGTTTGTGCGCTGCAGGCGGCGGCGGCGGCGGCGGCGCCAGTGACAGTTCAAAACGGGGGGCGGCCACAGGTGAGGCGGGACCTGTGGGCGGCGAGGCGGGGTCGTGGGCGGCGAGTGCAGCGAGGTCGTGGGCGGCGAGTGCATCAAGACGGGGGCGGGGGAGGGCGGGGGTTGTGTCGCCTGAGGGGTAGTCGGGTCTCAGGGGCCCGCGAGTGCCGTCAAGATCGTGTGGTCGGTGGTGTCGGGCATGGCGGGGCGCGGCGGGGGCGCGGGTGGGTACGAGGTGCCCCCCGGCCTGCAGGAGCTCCTCATAGAGTTCACGGTGGCGGTGCTGGTGGAGCGCCCCCCGGACCTCCTGGCCTACGCCTCCGAGTACTTCCACCGCATGCACGAGGACCGCAGCAAGCAGCCGCCGCCGCCCTCAGAGTCCGAGGAGTCCGTCATCACTGACGACGATGACGACGACGAGCCCATGCCAGGTAGGTCCTCCTCATAGAGCCTTCCAGGTCCACCCCGGGTCCCCCCGAGCCTTCCAGGTCCACCCGGGTCCTCCCGAGCCTTCCAGGTCCACCCCGGGTCCTCCCGAGCCTTCCAGGTCCACCCCGGGTCCTCCCGAGCCTTCCAGGTCCACCCCGGGTCCTCCCGAGCCTTCCAGGTCCACCCCGGGTCCTCCCGGGCCTTCCAGGTCCACCCCGGGTCCTCCCGAGCCTTCCAGGTCCACCCCGGGTCCTCCCGAGCCTTCCAGGTCCACCCCGGGTCCTCCCGAGCCTTCCAGGTCCACCCCGGGTCCTCCCGGGCCTTCCAGGTCCACCCCGGGTCCTCCCGAGCCTTCCAGGTCCACCCCGGGTCCTCCCGAGCCTTCCAGGTCCACCCCGGGTCCTGCCGAGCCTTCCAGGTCCACCCGGGTCCTCCCGAGCCTTCCAGGTCCACCCCCGGGTCCTCCCGAGCCTTCCAGGTCCACCCCGGGTCCTCCCGGGCCTTCCAGGTCCACCCCGGGTCCTCCCGGGCCTTCCAGGTCCACTCCGGGTCCTCCCGAGCCTTCCAGGTCCACCCCGGGTCCTCCCGAGCCTTCCAGGTCCACCCCGGGTCCTCCCGGGCCTTCCAGGTCCACCCCGGGTCCTCCCGGGCCTTCCAGGTCCACCCCGGGTCCTCCCGAGCCTTCCAGGTCCACCCCGGGTCCTCCCGAGCCTTCCAGGTCCACCCCGGGTCCTCCCGGGCCTTCCAGGTCCACCCCGGGTCCTCCCGGGCCTTCCAGGTCCACCCCGGGTCCTCCCGAGCCTTCCAGGTCCACCCCGGGTCCTCCCGAGCCTTCCAGGTCCACCCCGGGTCCTCCCGGGCCTTCCAGGTCCACCCCGGGTCCCTGAAGGTCTCTCCTTCAGGGGGTCCTTCTAAGTTTATCCCGGGTTCTTCCAGTCTCATACTTGATCCTTCTTTTCCATCCCGGGTCGTTCCAGGTTCATCCTGGGTCATCTGAGATCTATCCCGGGTCCTTCCAGGTCCTTCCCGGTTCATTCCAGGTCCTTTCAGAGTCGTTCCAGGTCCATTCCGGAGCCCTCCAGGTTACCAGAGACTTACTATAGGCAGTCCCGGGCTATTCAGGGTCATATGGAGGTCAGGTATTAAGGGCAGGTAGGGTATTGATCAGGGGGGAAAGATCTAAGTCATTACCACCGTGCAGAACTAGGAAGGGATATGAGGAGAAGCACTCGGGATAGGCCGGAGGGATAAGTATCAACTGTCACAACGAGTTGGAATGACCACTACAAATCTCTATGGGTCGTGCAGGTCTTAAGAGTCTAGGTCGCTTAGACCCACGCTACGTTGTCTTGGGTCAGGGTACGGCGTCCCGGGTCGTAGCAGGTCCCCGTGGTTACGGCAGGTCGTCCCGGGTCGTAGCGGGTCCCCGTGATCACGGCAGGTCGTCCCGGGTCGTCCCAGGTCGTCGTGGTGCTGCAGTACCAGAGGTCGTGGAAGGTGGTGCTTGGTACCGGGAGTCGGTCCCATCCTGCACGTCGTAAGTACCTACGGGCTCACCATAGCCCGTGCTACTTGGAACTTTTTGTTTCAGGTAGCGAATTTTAAACAACAACAACAACAACTGCACGTCGTGCTGGTCTGGTATTGGTTGGGTAGGACCAGCAGCTGAATGGGTGACTGCCAGAAGAGCCTCGACAGTGGTGTACCGGCTGACCAGGATTCATCAGAGATATAAGAGACCAGAGACGAAGCCTGTACATCTCTCTCTCCTTTGTTTACATTTATTCATCAATTTACGAACTCAGAAGCGCCGCTTCGAGGTTGTTTCTGACAATAATAACCATGGCTCATATAGTTTCCCAGCTCGTAAATTGTTTAATAAATGTAAACAAAGATGCCCTGACCGTTGAAAGATGTACAGGCTCCGTAAGTGGTTGGGTAAATGCTTGATAAATCCTGGGTCATTTTTCACTATACCAGTCTTGCAGCAGAGTGGTCTACGTCCTCGACTCACAAGGTCAGAAATGGTTAACCACGTTCCCTTTCACCCGATGCCTCTTTTCTTAACCTAGTAGTAAAATAGTTACCCAGGAGTCAGACAATTTAACAGGTTGCATCCTGGGGCAGGTCAGTATTTGGGGGGAACCTTACACCCGAAGGTTCAGCGGTGAACAGGGGGGCCATGGGGTCCACGGAAGTGTTCCAGAGGGCCCTTGGGACGAACAAAACAACAACGCAACATTATTAAACTGTCTCCCCCTTATCATTTACATGCAGTTTTGACTGTGAATAACAATGCCGAGCTTGTGACACGAATGACTGTATTTGTCGCACCAATGGCTGCTGTCTGCTTTGGTTCTTGGGGTCCACGGGTGAGAATGTGGTTCTTGGGGTCCACGGGTGAGAACGTGGTTCTTGGGGTCCACGGGTGAGAATGTGGTTCTTGGGGTCCACGGGTGAGAACGTGGTTCTTGGGGTCCACGGGTGAGAATGTGGTTCTTGGGGTCCACGGGTGAGAACGTGGTTCTTGGGGTCCACGGGTGAGAATGTGGTTCTTGGGGTCCACGGGTGAGAACGTGGTTCTTGGGGTCCACGGGTGAGAATGTGGTTCTTGGGGTCCACGGGTGAGAACGTGGTTCTTGGGGTCCACGGGTGAGAATGTGGTTCTTGGGGTCCACGGGTGAGAACGTGGTTCTTGGGGTCCACGGGTGAGAATGTGGTTCTTGGGGTCCACGGGTGAGAATGTGGTTCTTGGGGTCCACGGGTGAGAATGTGGTTCTTGGGGTCCACGGGTGAGAATGTGGTTCTTGGGGTCCACGGGTGAGAATGTGGTTCTTGGGGTCCACGCGTGAGAATGTGGTTCTTGGGGTCCACAGGTGAGAACGTGGTCCTTGGGGTCCACGGGTGAGAACGTGGTTCTTGGGGTCCACGGGTGAGAATGGGGTCCTTGGGGTCCACGGGTGAGAACGTGGTCCTTGGGGTCCACGGGTGAGAACGTGGTTCTTGGGGTCCACGGGTGAGAATGGGGTCCTTGGGGTCCACGGGTGAGAACGTGGTCCTTGGGGTCCACGGGTGAGAACGTGGTCCTTGGGGTCCACGGGTGAGAACGTGGTCCTTGGGGTCCACGGGTGAGAACGTGGTCCTTGGGGTCTACGGGTGAGAACGTGGTCCTTGGGGTCCACGGGTGAGAACGTGGTCCTTGGGGTCCACGGGTGAGAACGTGGTCCTTGGGGTCCACGGGTGAGAATGGGGTCCTTGGGGTCCACGGGTGAGAATGGGGTCCTTGGGGTCCACGGGTGAGAACGTGGTCCTTGGGGTCCACGGGTGAGAATGGGGTCCTTGGGGTCCACGGGTGAGAATGGGGTCCTTGGGGTCCACGGGTGAGAATGGGGTCCTTGGGGTCCACGGGTGAGAATGGGGTCCTTGGGGTCCACGGGTGAGAACGTGGTCCTTGGGGTCCACGGGTGAGAATGGGGTCCTTGGGGTCCACGGGTGAGAATGGGGTCCTTGGGGTCCACGGGTGAGAATGGGGTCCTTGGGGTCCACGGGTGAGAACGTGGTCCTTGGGGTCCACGGGTGAGAATGGGGTCCTTGGGGTCCACGGGTGAGAATGGGGTCCTTGGGGTCCACGGGTGAGAACGTGGTCCTTGGGGTCCACGGGTGAGAATGGGGTCCTTGGGGTCCACGGGTGAGAATGGGGTCCTTGGGGTCCACGGGTGAGAATGGGGTCCTTGGGGTCCACGGGTGAGAATGGGGTCCTTGGGGTCCACGGGTGAGAACGTGGTCCTTGGGGTCCACGGGTGAGAACGTGGTCCTTGGGGTCCACGGGTGAGAACGTGGTCCTTGGGGTCCACGGGTGAGAACGTGGTCCTTGGGGTCCACGGGTGAGAACGTGGTCCTTGGGGTCCACGGGTGAGAACGTGGTCCTTGGGGTCCACGGGTGAGAATGGGGTCCTTGGGGTCCACGGGTGAGAACGTGGTCCTTGGGGTCCACGGGTGAGAACGTGGTCTTTAGTGTTCCACCAACGAGGGCGTGGTTATAAGGGGGTCCAGATAGGAGAACACCTGATGCCTCTGTGCACCTGGCACTAAAATAGGTAGCCGGGAGTTAGGTAACTGTTAAGGGTTGCATCTTGGGGAAGGTCAGAGGCTGGCCTCGTGGGGGACTATGGTAAACCGCAGTGCCACCTTCCTGTCGCACACACCGGACATTATAGTGTATATGCTATATGCCTTTATGGGGGTCACACACACATGGTAGGTGGTGGTCACACACACACATGGTAGGTGGTGGTCACACACACACACATGGTAGGTGGTGGTCACACACACACATGGTAGGTGGTGGTCACACACACACATGGTAGGTGGTGGTCACACACACACATGGTAGGTGGTGGTCACACACACATGGTAGGTGGTGGTCACACACACACATGGTAGGTGGTAGTCACACACACACATGGTAGGTGGTGGTCACACACACACATGGTAGGTGGTGGTCACACACACATGGTAGGTGGTAGTCACACACACATGGTAGGTGGTGGTCACACACACATGGTAGGTGGTAGTCACACACACATGGTAGGTGGAGGACACACACACACATGGTAGGTGGAGCACACACACACACATGGTAGGTGGTAGTCACACACACATGGTAGGTGGTGGTCACACACACATGGTAGGTGGTAGTCACACACACATGGTAGGTGGTGGTCACACACACATGGTAGGTGGTAGTCACACACACATGGTAGGTGGAGGACACACACACACATGGTAGGTGGAGCACACACACACACATGGTAGGTGGTGGTCACACACACATGGTAGGTGGTAGTCACACACACATGGTAGGTGGGGGTCACACACACATGGTAGGTGGTGGTCACACATGGTAGGTGGAGGACACACACACACATGGTAGGTGGGGGTCACACACACACATGGTAGGTGGGGGTCACACATGGTAGGTGGAGGACACACACACACATGGTAGGTGGGGGTCACACACACACATGGTAGGTGGTGGTCACACACACATGGTAGGTGGAGGACACACACACACATGGTAGGTGGGGGTCTCACACACACACATGGTAGGTGGGGGTCACACACACACATGGTAGGTGGTGGTCACACATGGTAGGTGGAGGACACACACACACATGGTAGGTGGGGGTCACACACACACATGGTAGGTGGTGGTCACACACACATGGTAGGTGGAGGACACACACACACATGGTAGGTGGTGGTCTCACACACACACATGGTAGGTGGTGGTCACACACACACACATGGTAGGTGGTGGTCACACACACACATGGTAGGTGGTGGTCACACACACACATGGTAGGTGGTGGTCACACACACACATGGTAGGTGGTGGTCTCACACACACACATGGTAGGTGGTGGTCACACACACACATGGTAGGTGGTGGTCACACACACACATGGTAGGTGGTGGTCACACACACACATGGTAGGTGGTGGTCACACACACATGGTAGGTGGTAGTCACACACACATGGTAGGTGGTGGTCACACACACACACATGGTAGGTGGTGGTCACACACACACATGGTAGGTGGTGGTCACACACACACATGGTAGGTGGTGGTCACACACACACATGGTAGGTGGGATGACACATATGGTATGTGAAATTGTTCTCAGTGTCTCAAATTGCCGTCAGGCGAGGCGGTGAGTGAGACACAACTCAGGTCTAACAGGTTGTCCCAGTTTAGTTGTGAGTGTACTGCGGGATTGAGCTTTAGCTGTTGGATCCCGCATTTCTAGTCAGTAGTTGTCTAATGAAGTTACTTCTGTACTCGACTCTATGATTTCGGGGCTTAACGTCCCCGCGGCCCGGTCCTCCACCAGGCCTCCTTTTTGTTACACATCCACAGGAAGCAGTTCGTAGCAGCTGTCTAACTCCCAGGCACCTTTTTACTGTTAGGTGAACAGGAGAATCAGGGTGAAAGAAACTCTGTTTATTTGTTTCCGCCACCACTTGATATCGAACTAGAAACCTCAGGATTACGAATCCGAACCGCTGTCCACTCAGCTGTTAGGGCCCCTTTATTCCTATAATATATTTTAAACTTATTAATGTAGTTTTCTTTTACAACTATAGTCCGTTCCATTTTCTCATTACTCTCACTCAAATAATATTTTCTACCACTGTGACTTACCTAAGACTCAATCTTGCACCTGTGGCCTCTATTCCATTGGTGTTCATTGCAAACATTTCCTCTATTTTTCCATTCTGTCTATCCCCCTAAGCATTTTTCGTCTGTTTCATGTCTCTCCTCTTCCTCTTTTGTAGCGACGTCAGGTCTCGTTTTTTCGGTCTCTCTTCATACCCCCCCCCCCATTCTTCGTAGTTCTCGGACGAGCCTCATTGCAAACTTCTGAACCTTTCAGAGAATTATCTTATGTATTTTATTTTAGATGGGGCTCCACGGTGGTGCGGCATACTCACAGAGTGATCTCACTCATACAGCGACCTAAACATTTATTAAAGTAAGTAAACAATTATCAATAGAAGGCACCAAACTGGGAAGGCTATGTAGCACCATCAAATGTGCGGGATAATCAGAGGGCGCTAAATATCACCAAGGATGCCAATACGAGAACAGAAACAGAAACGCATAAGGCGAACGATATCAAAAGTATTTGAGTTGCCAAGAATTCTATCGAGGGACAAGCGACCGCGGGGGACGGTCGGAAAACAAGACACACGCTCGTCCTGGAAGTCAGAACATTCAACAAGGATATGCACGGCCATAAGAGGGACAATGCAATGTGGACAATAAGGAGCAGGGCGGCGCTCCATTAAGTGACTGTGAGTTAAGCAGGTATGGGCAATACATAACCTAGCCAGAGCTGTTTCCCACCGCCGGTTACCGTGACAGGAGGAAGGCCACTGGGACACACGACTTTAAGAGTATGCAGTTTGCCACCAATAACAGAAGACCAACAACTCTGCCAGCAGGCAAGGATGGAGGCATGAATAACTGGGTAAAAGTTGGAATAAGGAATACTTTTACGAGAGATGGGACAAGTGTGGATAGCTTCCTTAGCGGCAGCATCCGCACGCTCATTTAAAGAGACACCAACATAGCTGGGAACCCAGCAAAATGCAGCTGACTTAAATTTACTGGAGATAAGAAACAGCCAATGTTGAATCTCGACAACCACCGGGTGGACCGGATTAAAGGACCCTAACGCCATGAGGGCACTACGAGAGTCAACTACCACCACAAAGGAGGATTGACACCGGGAAAGCAGGAGACGAAGAGCATAGAGAATAGCATAAAGTTCTGCTGTGAAGATGCTAGCCTCCGGAGGAAGGCGACACATATAAATGTGGTCAGGAAAAACAACAGAGTAGCCCACACCGTCAGCAGACTTAGACCCGTCGGTGAAGATGGGAACGGAGTGGGAATGAGAAGAAAAGTGCTCAAGGAAGAGGCGTTTCAGATCTGTAGGAGGGGTAAAAGCTTTAGTGATGCGTGTCAGAGAAGTACAAAATTTGGGAAGGGGGACCCTCCAAGGAGGCAAGGATGGAACAATATGAGGAGAAACATTAGTAATATGAGCTGAAAGAGAATCCTGTAAACGAGACAAACGGACAGAAAGAGGAAGGAGATGAAGAGGATCAGGAACTACAGGACGGATAAAAGTCAAAGCACGATAGAGGCGAGAGTGAGGATGCTGTAAGGATCGCGCAAGATAGCGAAGACTGTAGCGATCACGGCGATCCTGGAGAGACAGAAAGCCAGTGTCAGCATACAAGCTGAGGGTAGGAGTAGAACGAAAAGCACCAGAGCTGAGGCGCAACCCAGTATGGTGCAAAGGATCAAGACGGCGAAGAGTAGAAGGAGAAGCAAAAGAGTAAGCAGGGCAACCATAATCGAGTTTAGACAGGACGAGAGAGGAATGCAAATAGAGGAGTGTGTGCCTATCTGCTCCCCAAGAAGTATGGGACAAAACCTTAAGTAGGTTAAGGGCCTTAGAGCATTCAACACGGAGGTAAGAGACATGGGGCGAACAAGACAAACGAGTGTCAAAGAATAACCCCAAAAGCTTCACGGAATCTTTGTACTCAAGGGGATGACCATAAAGTGACAAATAGGGACGAAGAACGACCCGCTTCTGAGTAAAAGCCATGGCACAAGTCTTAGTACTAGAGAACTTAAAGCCATGATTGGTGGCCCAAGATGACACGGCATCAATCGCAAGTTGAAGCCGCCGTTGAAGGAGAGGCGAATCATCACCCCGACAGCAAAGAGTAAGATTGTCAACATAAAGAGCAGAGAAGATGCCAGAAGGAAGGGAGGAAAGAAGACCATTGAGGGCAACCAGAAAAAGAGTAGTACTCAGAACACTACCTTGGGGCACACCTTCATACTGCTGAAAAGAGGCAGAGAGAGCGACACCAAGCCTGACCCGAAAGGTACGACGAGAGAGAAAGCTTTGGAGGAAGAGAGGGAGATTACCACGATGGCCAAAAGAACGAAGTTGGGACAGAATATGGTATCTCCAAGTCGTGTCATAAGCCTTTTCCAGGGCAAAAAGGACAGCAACAACGGAGGTCTTCGAAGCAAAAGCAGTACGAATATAGACCTCCAAGTTCACCAGGACATCAGTCGTGCTGCGGCACTTGCGAAAACCAAATTGAGAAGGAGAGAGGTGGCGATGGTGTTCCAAGAACCACATCAGACGGACATTTACCATACGCTCAAACACAACTCGTGAGAGCAATAGGGCGGAAGTCCTTAGGGGACGTACCGAGAGACCCTGGTTTCCGAATAGGGAGTACAATGGCATCGAGCCAGTCCTCAGGGACGGACGACGACTCCCAGACCTGGTTATACAGACTCAGTAAATACTGAGACATGCACGGAGGGAGATGGCGAAGCATCTCATAATGAACGTCATACGAGCCTGCCGCCGTAGATCCGCAGAGGGCCAGGGCAGACTGAAGTTCAGAAAGAAAGGATCGTTATAGGGAAGGCGGAGATGAGTGCGGAAATCTAAAGGATAAGATTCAAGAACAGGCTTATAAAGAAGGAAGGATTGAGGAAGATGAAAACCAGAGCTAACAGAAGAAAAGTGGGAACCCAGTTTGGTCGCGACCTGCACTGGATCTGCCACAAGAGTACCACGGAGGTGGAGAACCGGCGAGACATCCAGAACGAACTTGCCCGCAATCTTGCGGATCTTTTTCCAGATCTGCGGCAGAGGAGTATCGAACGTAATGGTGGAAACATAAGATTTCCAACTCTCACGTTTAGCTGTACGGATGGTCCTACGGGCCACCGCACTTGCCTTCCGAAACAGAATAAAAGAATCAGCCGTCAGCCGTCCGCTGGCGGAGGTGTTTCTTCCAGGCTGCACGCTTACAGCGGACAGCCCGAGCACAGTCCACATTCCACCAGGGAATGCACTTCCTTGTGCCCCGGGAGGAAGAGTGAGGAATAGAGTGGAGGGCAGCGTTGAAGACAGTCATAAAAAAGAAGGAGGGCGCGATGAAGAGGCAGAGAGGAGAGGTCAGAAAGAGTAGCACGGAGGGTTAATAGGCACCAGTCAGCCTTGGCAAACTGCCACCTAGGGAAGGAGAGGGGAGGGTGGAAAGAGAAAAAGGAAACGAGGATAGGGAAATGATCACTGTTATGGAGGTCATCAAGAACCTGCCACGTGAAATCTAAGTAAAGGGACGACGAGCAGAGAGAAAGATCAAGACAGAAAAGGGTGCGAGTTCGAGAGTCCACATGAGTGGGCTCACCAGAATTCAGAAGAGATAGAGAAGAAGCGAGGACGAACGGTTCGAGAAAACGGCCTCAGGTGTTTGTCAGAACATCACCCCAGAGGGAATGTCGACAGTTGAAATCACCCAAAAGGAGCACCAGCTCTGGCAAGGAGTCCAGGAGGTGCTTAAGATCAGGAAGGGAAAGCGGGACATTTGGGGGGAGATAAATGAAACAGACTGTATACCATTTACCCACAAAAACACGGGCAGCAGAACAATGGATAGGTGACGGAAGAAGTAGGGGGACGAAGGGAATATCAGATCGAATTAAGAGAGCAGTAGAGTTATGGGCCCCAGCAAGAGCTGGGGGGGGGGGGGTGGAGAAAGAAAGGAATAACCACAAAAGTGACCAGGACGAGCACCAAGCATGGGTTCCTGGAGACAAACACAAAGTGGTGAAAACTGTGTAATTAGAAGTTGGAGTTCATGGAAGTGAGCATAAAATCCACGAATATTCCACTGAAGAATAGACATTACCAAAGAGAAAGGACAGTAACAGAGAACAAAAAAGAAATAAAGGTATAGAAGAACACAGTTTATTAAAGAATCTCAGGATCAGGAGCAGGGTCGGCAAAATCAGGGTTAGCGGGCATGGGTAAACTTAGTAAGGATAGAGGGAAGGGAGCAAGAGGACAGACCAGAGGCGGACTGACGGGGTCCGGAGGGGGAGGAGACAACTGAGAGGGGCAGGCAAGGAAAGCTGGAGGAGGGGGGAGGGGAAGAAGGCAGGGAGTGCGCCTCAGCAAGATAGCAACCGAGAGGGAATCGGGGGTGAAAGAAACCTCCATATCTGGGACAGGGGGTTCGACCACTAAAATGGGAGGGGATGTAATGACAGAGTCAGAGGGAGGGGGTGAGGAAGAGAGTGAAGCCTTCTTATCCACTGGAGAGGAAGAAAAAGAGGAGCCAGGGTTACGTTTCTGACTCGAAGAGACAGGCGTTCCAGTAACAACGTACCGGGCGACAGACTCAATGGTCTCAGCAGGAGAAGAGGAGCGGGAGCGAATAACACGAAGATTGCCGGGAGGATGATGAATATCAGCCTGGACAGACAGGTGGCGTGGAGGGTCAAGAGACTGGGGGGAAGGTCGGGAAGAAAGAGTGGGGGGAGATGGGGAAGAAGACAAAGGAGATATGGTGGACAGGATAGGAAGGGGGGAAACCCCAGATGGAGAACCAGGAGGGAGACCATCTGGGACAGGAGGCAAAGGAATAGGGGAGGAGGTGGTGGGTGTGGTCGGGTTTAAGACCTGGAAACGGTTGTGAGACTGAGGAAGGTGGGAAGGACGAGGAGAGGTAGAACGCAACACGTGAGCGTAGGATACGCCCGCGAAAGGGGTGAGACGACAAACTTGGCGTCTCGCTTCAGGAAAAGACAGACGATCACGGTGCTTCAAGTTGAGGACAGCTTCTTCGAGTTTGTAGTGTACACACGAGCGTGAGAAGGTAGGGTGGGCCTCACCGCAATTGAGGCAGCGAGCCTGGGGAGAAGTGCACTCGGACTTAGAATGACTATCGTCTCCACACATGGGGCATAGATACACAGTACTGGTGCATTTGAGGACACCGTGCCCGAACTTCCAACACTTATTGCAAAGTCTAGGAGAGGGAATGTACTCCTGAATGGAGCATCTGGCACCAGCAAGAATAATAGAGGGCGGAAGGGTCCTACTATCAAAGGTGATTTTTACAACTCGAAGGGGCTGACGGCGACGACCACGAGGGGGTCGAGTAAACGTGTCCACCTGGAGGACAGAATGGCCTTGGGCTTCGAGGATATGTTTAATATCCTCATGGCAATCTTTGAGGTCCCGAACACCAGTTGCAACATGGTGTGGGAGAACAGTGCCAACACTGGCATTTAACCGAGCATTTTTGGAGACCCGAACAGGGGTCTCTCCAATGCAGGACAAAGTGGCTAAGCGAGTAGCTGCATCCTGAGAAGGAGCAGCGACGACATGCGTACCGTAACTGGTGGAGATAAAAGTAACAGAGGCATCTACTGAATCAACACGGTGTTTATGGAGGGAGAAATCGTCAGGATGAGTAGAATCCAGGTGGTGGAGATTAAAGTATTTAGCCAACGTAGCGGGACCAAACAATGCGTTGTAAGTAGTATTACGGGAAGGGATCGTGCGAGCGCGGCAGTGGCGGGAACGGCTTTGAGAACCCCCGGAGTTCATGGGGGTAAAAGGCGCAGTGGTCACAATGAGAGACGAAGCCGTGCCAGGGGACGAGGTGGTCACCACTGGGGGCTGGGGACTCGACCGCAGAGGAGGGAGGGGAGCTGAGGGAAGTAGTCTGGTTGTCGGGGCCCAATGCAACAGGGGCTACAGGGCCTGGTCTTCCAACACAGTCCGACTCGGGGGCTTGGTCGCCCACCCAACGAGCCTGAGAAGGAACAAGGGAAACATTATCAGCCATGAAAATGAGGGAAAACTTTCATTCGCAAATGTGCCCCCCACACCCACCATGGAGCCACAATTAGAGGCAGGACACCCAACAAGAAGCTATCGCCGATTGTGCCGGGGCCCCCCAGTGGTGCGTCGTGAGTATATGCCCCACAAACGCCACTTTAAGAACCGTGAGTCCGTCGAGAGCGGGTTCAGTGACGAAAGGAGGATTGACAATAAAAGGGTCCCCTCGCTCGAGATGTTGGGTACTACAGTTCTAAGGGTGCAAGAGTATGCCTCCTCAAACACCCGGGCGTCAAAACAAAAGAAGGTCGAAAGAATAATCAAAACAGGCAAAAGGTCGGCAGGAAATGACAATTTGATAGGGTAAGAGGGGGGAGAAAAATGAAACACGAGGAAAAGGAAAAGGCATCTGGCAAAATTGGTAAAGGCAGCAGCAGGAGCATAAGGCTGCAAAAGGACAGAGGACTGACCCATGGAGCATCACACTCTAGCAGCTGCCCACCAAGCCCCCTCACGGCGACTACGAGCCAGACAGTGAGGGGGAACACTAATTGAAGTGTTCTGACTTAATATCATTCATAACATCATTCTGAATGATGTTCTGACATTTGCTAGTGGAGAGTATGCTGCTGACGTTATGTTGTTTATTTGTTAGTCTGGAGTTCGGTTTGGTATTATGTCCGCTCCCAGGTATTTTGCTCTCATTGTTACAGGGAGGTAGTTACCCTTCATTGCATACAGTCCTCTTGGTCTCCTGTTACCTGTTCCCATTTCTGTCACCTTACACTTGCTGGTGTTAAAATCCAAAAGCCATTTCTCGGTACTAATTCTGTACCTTGTCTATGCCATCTTGGAGAATTGTACAATCTTCGAATTATTCTCACTAATTTTCCATTTCTGCAAACATCGACACATAGACTCAACTCCTGTAAATATATTATTAACAAAAAATGAGAAATTGTACGAGGTCCAACAACACTCCTTGTGGTAGTCCGGTTACCCCTACACCAGCCCGACTTCTCGCCCCGCACTGGGATTCTCCGACTCCTGTCTATTAGGTATTTCATTACCCATGTTAGTGCTCTTCACATAATAATTATGTCTGTTTAATAATCTCTTGTGCAGTAGTGTTAAAGGCTTTTTGGCAGTCCAGAGGCTCACGACAGTCATTATACAAGGCACTTTACATCTATGGTGAGTCACACAGTTACTAGTCTTGCTACACACCCACCCAACTGGGCGGCAGCTTTACTGTTATGTGCAGGCTGCACCTACAGTCACGTGCAGGCTGCACCTACAGTCACGTGCAGGCTGCACCTACAGTCACGTGCAGGCTGCACCTACAGTCACGTGCAGGCTGTACCTACAGTCACGTGCAGGCTGCATCTACAGTCACGTGCGGCTGCACCTACAGTCACGTGCAGGCTGCATCTACAGTCACGTGCAGGCTGCACCTACAGTCACGTGCAGGCTGCACCTACAGTCACGTGCAGGCTGTACCTACAGTCACGTGCAGGCTGCATCTACAGTCACGTGCAGGCTGCACCTACAGTCACGTGCAGGCTGCACCTACAGTCACGTGCAGGCTGCACCTACAGTCACGTGCAGGCTGCACCTACAGTCACG
>NC_091192.1:31916270-31963770 GCF_040958095.1 Procambarus clarkii
TCCCCCCTCCCCTAGTCCCCTTTCCTTCCTCCCTTCCCTAGCTCCCCTTCCTCCCTCCCTCCCCTAGTCCCCTCCCCCTTCACCCTTAAGATGGAAGTTGAATAATTAACTCTCCATCATATAAATACAATATATTTGTTTACGTCAATATATATATTCTTGACATTAAAATCCATAGTCATGTTTGATTGTTTAAGTAGAGCAACATTAGAACAAGTGTATCAGGAGGTAATTTTTCTGTTGAGCCGTTTTTTCATTGTTGTTGTTGTTGTTAAAGATTCGCTACCTGGAACAAAAAGTTCCAAGTAACACGGGCTATGGTGAGCCCGAGTTTTTTCATTGAAGATGTGGCAAGAGTTGGAGACGCTGCATCAGATGGTGCGTCTGACGTCTGTGTGTCAATCTCTGTGATTACCAGCATGTGATAGTTAATGTCTGGCCAGAGTGCGGGTATGGGTGCTGGAGGGAGGGAAAGAGGCGGTGAGTGAGCGAGCGTGTGTGAACTCACCTAGTTGTACTCACCTAGTTGTGCTTGCGGGGGTTGAGCTCTGGCTCTTTGGTCCCGCCTCTCAACCGTCAATCAACAGGTGTACAGATTCCTGAGCCTATTGGGCTCTATCATATCTACACTTAAAACTGTGTATGGAGTCAGCCTCCACCACATCACTTCCTAATGCATTCCATTTGTCAACCACTCTGACACTAAAAAAATTCTTTCTAATATCTCTGTGGCTCATTTGGGCACTCAGTTTCCACCTGTGTCCCCTTGTGCGTGTGCCCCTTGTGTTAAATAGCCTGTCCTTAGCTACCCTATCAATTCCCTTGAGAATCTTGAATGTGGTGATCATGTCCCCCCTAACTCTTCTGTCTTCCAGCGAAGTGAGGTTTAATTCCCGTAGTCTCTCCTCGTAGCTCATACCTCTCAGCTCGGGTACTAGTCTGGTGGCAAACCTTTGAACCTTTTCCAGTTTAGTCTTATCCTTGACTAGATATGGACTCCATGCTGGGGCTACATACTCCAGGATTGGCCTGACATATGTGGTATACAAAGTTCTGAATGATTCTTTACACAAATTTCTGAATGCCGTTCGTATGTTGGCCAGCCTGGCATATGCCGCTGATGTTATCCGCTTGATATGTGCTGCAGGAGACAGGTCTGGCGTGATATCAACCCCCAAGTCTTTTTCTTGCTCTGACTCCTGAAGAATTTCCTCTCCCAGATGATACCTTGTATTTGGCCTCCTGCTCCCTACACCTATCTTCATTATATTACATTTGGTTGGGTTAAACTTTAACAACCACTTGTTCGACCATTCCTGTAGTTTGTCTAGGTCTTCTTGAAGCCTCAAACAGTCCTCTTCTGTCTTAATCCTTCTCATAATTTTGGCATCGTCCACAAACATTGAGAGAAATGAATCTATACCCTCCGGGAGATCATTTACATATATCAGAAACAAGATAGGACCGAGTACAGAGCCCTGTGGGACTCCACTGGTGACTTCACGCCAATCGGAGGTCTCACCCCTCACCGTAACTCTCTGCTTCCTATTGCTTAGGTACTCCCTTATCCACTGGAGCACCTTACCAGCTACACCTGCCTGTCTCTCCAGCTTATGTACCAGCCTCTTATGCGGTACTGTGTCAAAGGCTTTCCGACAATCCAAGAAAATGCAGTCCGCCCAGCCCTCTCTTTTGTTGCTTAATCTGTGTTACCTGGTCATAGAATTCTATTAAGCCAGTCAGGCAAGATTTACCCTCCCTGAACCCATGTTGTCGATTTGTCACGAAGTCCCTTCTCTCCAGATGTGTTACCAGGTTTTTTCTCACGATCTTCTCCATCACCTTGCATGGTATACAAGTCAAGGATACTGGCCAGTAGTACTGGCCTGTGTGTGCGTGTGTGTGTGTGGGGGGGGGGTGATACGTGTATACATGTGCCTGAAGATGTATGTATGAGCAAGCTAGCCTCCGGAGGGTAGAAATAGCCTAAGCTACTTTATCCCTCTTTAAGATGTATCATATTGTCTCAAAAACCTTACTTGACGTTGAAGGTAACCTGGTGGGCCTGCACCCACCCGCAGCTCTCACAGCTACCAGGACACAGCTGAGTGAAGGTCCCTGTAGTGATGCTGGTGTCTGTACTTCTCTGACCAAGTCCTCCATACCCACCGGCTCCTCAACCTTTGCTTGGTTGACATAAATAAACACATAATAAAAAATAAATAATGTGTTGTTATAAGGAGATGTGTGCAGATGGTCACAACACAAGTTGAAGCGTACAGTGAGTGTCGAAACTGGCAATTCGTATCATACATGACGGACTATGGTGTTTAGAAACGTGAATTGGACGCAATATTGTAACGCAATTATCGTTAAAATGTCTTACTCTATCCAATACAACTTATTTGACAATACTGAAGGTATTTATAATAAAACTAAATACTGAGAAACATTATTACACCAGACATAACCAACTAAACCTAACCCAGGCGCCTTGCTTACAAGACATAATCGTAGCAACTCCAACTAAATATGCACTTAACAAAAATGTGGATTTTTGTTATCCAGACATATTACTTATACAGGTCACTTATCACAGAATACACTTATCCATACAGAGTATTACAACCACATCCAGTTATCTTGTAACACCCAGATATATTCCCCTAGACCGGCCGACAATGGCCAGCCGGCCGACAGACCTACTGACTCCTGTGTCACCCAACTGTGAGCGACCTGTGTACCCCATCAATACACCGCTCTGACCAGCCCTATGGTCTTGAATTGGCGTTTCCCACAGACCTAATCCCCACATCTCCAGCATTATCTATTGATATATATAACGACTCCAAATAGCCTCCACTCCGGGCTCACCATAGCCCGTGCTACATGGAACTTTTGTTCCAGTAGCTGAAACTAAAAAAAAAAAAAAAAAAAAAACTGCTAGCGGTTAAGCTTGTAACACATGCAATCAAGAGGCCTTAACCCTAACACAAAAATAAATAATATAATGTGGAAAGTTACCACTCCCCATCTTGGACATTAAATATTTTGAAACTGTTGCTCTCCACAAATTATGTAACTTACTTTATTATGTACACGTTCATGGCAACATGAAGCCAAGTTACATGTACAGTTTTAGGGACTATTTTCTAAGGGGGGAATATACTGTATTGCGTTAAGTTGCGAAATATTTAAGTAGAATTTGTGGATTTGTTCATTTGATGCATCACGTTAGTGTGATCTGTGTGTGTGTGATGATGTAAGGGCGAAGAGGGAGAACGGCCTATTGACATAGCTCGGGTGCAGTGGGGGGGAGTTGTGTAAAATCCTGGTTTGTGTCTCGGAGAGGCTACGGGATCCAGTAAGTTCAGTAGAACTTAGGTTTCAACCCTTTTACCCTGTCGTAGCTCACTCGATTAAGGCAGTGTCTAGGATGCTCCCGGACGCAGGTTCGTATCCTCGCCACGGCCCTTGTGGATTTGTTTATATCGACCCCTCTCTTGCTGGTAGCGTCGTAGGGTATGCACAAGTTAGGTTAGGGTTTGTTTAGGGTTAGGTTAGGTTAGGGTTAGATTAGGTTAACCTGTACTCGGGTGCACTGTGCTCCCATGGATTCGTATCATATATTTAGATCGGTGAGCCTAACATTAATTATGTATTACTTTTATTTGCAGTTAATAAAACACATTTACTCTATACAAACTGTTTATTTACTTAGCTTTATAAGTTGGCTCAGTAAATATTTGAAGCCAATTTTATGTACGCTATTCTGGACGCCTGAAGCCTAATTAACCCATATACAGCCAAAAACTGCACATTAGATCTTTGACTCTAAAATATAGTGCATTCCAGATGTGTTGTTATTGATTGCCTTGCTCGTGACGTCATACACAAACAAACGGGTCAGCCAATCAATAAGCGTGAGGATCAGCGCCCCTTGCGTGACGTCACTGGTGGCTGAGAGAGAACTACGGGCTCACCATAGCCCGTGCTGCTTGCAACGTTTTGTTCCTGGAAGCAGATCTTAAACAACAAACTGGTGTCTGATCCCCTTCAGGGTACTGGAGGCCTGGCGCGGAAGAGGGTGCCTCATTCATCCCAGATTAATGCGAAGAAATGAAAATCAAAAATAAATATAATGGATTTTCTCAATAATGTATATGAATGAATGTATATGAATAAGCAGCTCCTGTTTGTTATGATGTTACGATGCGCATGTAACAGTTCGGCTTGAATTTCCAGACAATTAGGTTCAATACTCTTGAGAAGGTTTGGGACGGTAGCTGAGGACTAACAATGGACCCGGAACTACACTTCCTGTAGCCTAGCGCAGCTGTTTTCTTAACAAAATTCTATCTCACCTCGTTACCCAAACTTTTAGACATCCAGTCGTTGGTGTAATCATTTTCTCAACATAGTCTTTCGCCGTGAAGATTTCGTTGGGTTGCAAAATGCTTGATAGATTGTAGGATTGTGGTTCAAGGATTCTTACGGAATTTGTAAACTGGTTGGGTGGGGGGGGGGGAGTAAAAATCTTGACTAACCATGCCAGAGCGTCAGGAATATATGTTATAAGAAATAAAAAACTACAGAAGGCTTATTGACCTACACGAGGCAGCTCCTATTTCATACCCCCCAAATTCATTCATATACATGTCAAACCTACTCTTGAAACAATGCATCGATCCCACAGCTATTATGTTACAGGGTAATTTGTTTCATAATTCAACAACCCCAAGTCTATAATACACGGAGAGGCGTACCCCGCTTGTCCATGTTTATACACGGACAGCATACTTTAGTTGGAAATTATATTCACACCTGAAGTATACTCGCTAGTAAACCAGTAAACTTATGTCACGGCCTTAGTAACCAACCCACAGACTGAAAGGCCTTATGCCAAACACCAAACCTATTCCATATGCGAGAAATTAACTGACAAGTTAACTGACAGCCATCTTTGATACCGACAGGTAGATTATAAAAAGCAAGGGTGAGGACAGGTTTTCTACAAGCTAAATTAGGGGTAATTACCTCACGTAAGCCCAAGCTAGAAGCACCTTGGCTAAGAATAGTTTAATTAAAAGTTGCTGGTTATATGTATCTAGACTAAAGAAAAGTTTAAGTTAGGAACAGCAAGTTCATTGAAATCTAGGCTGGGGACCATACAGTGTGAGTGGTAACGAGGGTTTTGAGATGTAAATGGAAAATCAGATGACCAACCTACACATCTGGAAAGAACAAAAGTGACTACGTTTCGGTCTGTCCTGGACCATTCTCAAGTCGATTGAGAATGGTCCAGGACGGACCGAAACGTCGTTGTCCCCTCACTTTCTGGTGTGTGGTTTGGTCAATCATAGCCTTGTTGATGAGGGATCCTCTATAGGTGTTTATTGAGTTCACTCTTGAACACTGTGAGGGGTCGGCCAGTTATGCCCCTTATGTGTAGTGGAAGCGTGTTGAACAGTCTCAGGCCTCTGATGTTGATAGTTCTCTCTCAGAGTACCTGTTGCACCTCTGCTCTTCAACGGGGGTATTCTGCACATCCTGCCATGTCTTCTGGTCTCATGTGATGTTATTTCTGTGTGCAGGTTTGGGACCAACCCCTCTAATATTTTCCATATGTAAATTATCATATCTCTCCCGCCTGCGCTCTGGAGAATACAGATTTAGGCATTGTAGTCGGTCCCAATAGTTTAGATGGTTTATCGTGTGGATCTAGCAGTAAAGGATCCCAGCAATCTAGATTTGGCTAGGCAAAGATCTAGATTATTGTGGCTGTGGTCAGTCATTCAATGAGCACCGTAACTTCAGCTGTTTTACTTGAACAGTTAAGCTGGTACTAGCTCGGCTAAGAGCAGTACTAGTAGTCAGACCAGGGACAGTAACTACCAACACCATGACCAGAGAAAGCTGGCAAATTTCGTTGTAGAGGGTCTCATACAAAATATTATATATATATATATATATATATATATATATATATATATATATATATATATATATATATATATATATATATATATATATATATAACTGAAAACTCACACCCCAGAAGTGACTCGAACCCATACTCCCAGATGCCACGCAACTGGTATGTACAAGACGCCTTAATCCACTTGACCATCACGACCGGACAAAATGAGGTGATAGCCGAGGCTATTTGAACCACCCCACCGCCGGCACTCGGATAGTAATCTTGGGCATAGCATTTTACCAAATCACCTCATTCTTTGGGGCACACGTGAGGAACACAAATGCGAACAAGCCTGAATGGTCCCCAGGACAATATGCAACTGAAAACTCACACCCCAGAAGTGACTCGAACCCATACTCCCAGATGCCACGCAACTGGTATGTACAAGACGCCTTAATCCACTTGACCATCACGACCGGACAAAATGAGGTGATAGCCGAGGCTATTTGAACCACCCCACCGCCGGCACTCGGATAGTAATCTTGGGCATAGCATTTTACCAAATCACCTCATTCTTTGGGGCACACGTGAGGAACACAAATGCGAACAAGCCTGAATGGTCCCCAGGACAATATGCAACTGAAAACTCACACCCCAGAAGTGACTCGAACCCATACTCCCAGATGCCACGCAACTGGTATGTACAAGACGCCTTAATCCACTTGACCATCACGACCGGACAAAATGAGGTGATAGCCGAGGCTATTTGAACCACCCCACCGCCGGCACTCGGATAGTAATCTTGGGCATAGCATTTTACCAAATCACCTCACCTCAAGATTACTATCCGAGTGCCGGCGGTGGGGTGGTTCAAATAGCCTCGGCTATCACCTCATTTTGTCCGGTCGTGATGGTCAAGTGGATTAAGGCGTCTTGTACATACCAGTTGCGTGGCATCTGGGAGTATGGGTTCGAGTCACTTCTGGGGTGTGAGTTTTCAGTTGCATATTGTCCTGGGGACCATTCAGGCTTGTTCGCATTTGTGTTCCTCACGTGTGCCCCAAAGAATGAGGTGATTTGGTAAAATGCTATGCCCAAGATTACTATCCGAGTGCCGGCGGTGGGGTGGTTCAAATAGCCTCGGCTATCACCTCATTTTGTCCGGTCGTGATGGTCAAGTGGATTAAGGCGTCTTGTACATACCAGTTGCGTGGCATCTGGGAGTATGGGTTCGAGTCACTTCTGGGGTGTGAGTTTTCAGTTGCATATTGTCCTGGGGACCATTCAGGCTTGTTCGCATATATATATATATATATATATATATATATATATATATATATATATATATATATATATATATATATATATATATATATATATATATATATATATATATATGCAAGCCTTGTGTACGAGCTTCCGACAAAAGAAGAGGTATACTAGCCTAGTGCACCAACGTCCGACAAAAGAACAGAGATATACTAGCCTAGTGTACCAAAGTCCGACAAAAGAACAGAGATATACTAGCCTAGTGCACCAACGTCCGACAAAAGAACAGAGATATACTAGCCTAGTGTACCAAAGTCCGACAAAAGAACAGAGATATACTAGCCTAGTGCACCAACGTCCGACAAAAGAAGAGAGATATACTAGCCTAGTGCACCAACGTCCGACAAAAGAAGAGAGATACACTAGTATAGTGTACCAACGTCCGACCAAGTATGAGATATATGCTAGCCTAGGCTGCCACCTTCCCGCAGCAAGAAAGAAGACAAAATATCTACTATGTTTGTTTTTGAGTAATTTCGCTGTACATTATGAATTGACAATGATACAATGGATATTATTGACTTGCTTTGTGTAGCTCAGCGAACGCATGAAAAAAGCTCTTCGCTATTACAATAAAATCAATATTTCCTTTGTCTTCATTGGAAACTGCACTGGGACTTTCTCCATCATTTGGGATAGGATTACACAGGTAATATTCTTCCCCTGTATTATAGTGGATGTACCAGCTTCCCGGAAGAGACTAATATGTGCTTTATTTGCTTTTTCCCTGAATTGTGTAAATTTGTGAGCTTGGGGGAGAATAAAGACTGAACTTTCTCAGGAGGAATTCTGGGAAAGAAGAACATGCTCTGACGTGGGCAGAGTTCTGCACTGTGTACCTGTATAGTATTTTTACCGATTTTGTGTTAGCTCCACTACAACAGGAATTTATGGATGTGCGCTCTGTTCGGTAGAGCGACGCCCACGTTGCTTGCAAGGCCGGCTTTCGATCCTCGATTGTCTGAGTGGTTTGGCACAGTTCCTTCACTCCATCCTCATGTCCCTCGCTTCTCCTGGCTTAGCGCTGTCTCCTGATAACTATTTTAGCTTACGAATTGCCCTTTTAATGACATCTTTGCCTCCAGCTTTTATAGTGGCTTGGTGCTTTCTACAGATGTTTCCTTACCTTCCGTACATAGCTTCTAAACGACCTTCTCAAACAATGAAGGACGCAACCTAGTCATCACACACAACGATTATTTTTCCTCAAACGACTACGCGACAATGCAGAGAGTTACGTTATGATCCCCCATAACGGCGACAAGACCACCATAACTATGTTACGAGCCTTAGTGCAACGAGACAATCCTAAATAACGACACAACACTGAAAATGGCGTCTGAAATCTAGACCGACGCCGCGACCTCCACCCGACGCCACTTCTCTACCACCACAGCGACGCCACAGCTCCAAAACGACACCACGAGCCGACGACGACCTCCCCATACCTCCCTGGCACGTGACGTCAGAGCCGGGAGATAAACAAAGGGAGGTGGACCTGATCCCCAACATAAATATTGGAACATACTCTGGCTTGGCGGCGCTCTCTGGGGAACTTGGGGGGCCAACATTTCTCTCCTTATATTTGATTATGATCACCATCATTGTATTATTACTGATGTTCATAGTTATCTTATTACCGTATTGGTGTTATTGGTAGGCAAAGAAGTCACACTAGTGTGATATATATCAACAATTAGAGCAATAAACTAAACAATTAGACTCGAACCAGCAATTAGGGTATGCCCGGCTGTTAACGATTCCACTGAACCCACAGGGCAACCCATCCTCGACTCAAGTCCATTACATTCAGCGGTCAACCCCACAGACGCATTCATAAATTTTAACATGCTGTTCATTCAAAACGGGAATTTTCTCAAGTATAAATTAGTATTATAATATATTAGCATATTGTGTATATATAGGCATAGGATAGGTTAGGTTAGGTGTTTAGGTTCTGTTGGCGATTATTTGTATTTGTAGTACGTGGGTGAAGCATTTATTGCGTTGTGATTCGAACAAAATTAGTCAGTGAAGCACTTGTTCCGGATATGTTCGAACGTCAGCAGTTGTGAGTCGTGTGTAAACCGCTTTTCATTCATAAACAGGGGGTTTGGCGGGTGGATGGAATCACTTTTGGATCTTTGTTTGGAGGACGGGCTGCACAGGGAGTCTGGAGGCTTCTAGTGAAGCCAGTCCAAGTTTTACATATAACTCCCATTCACTCTGGTGTAGGTAAAGTTGTTCATCAACCGTAGAAGCCTCTAGACTTCCTGTGGATTTAGTGGAATCCCAGGTTGTGTAACTTATACCATGTTGTGGCTGCAACCCGTCATCAGACCAAGTCCATTCCATCCAGCGGTCGACCCCAAAGACGTTTTCATAAATTTTAACATGCAGTTTATTCAAGATATGATTTTTTTCAAATATAAAATAATATTGTTATATAGTAGCATGCTGTATATATTTAGGCACTGTTTAGGTTCTGTTGGCGATTATTTGTTTTTGTAGTACGTGGGTAAAGCATTTACAGCGTCGTGGTTTGAACAAAAGTCATCAGCGAAGCACTTGTTCCGGAAGTGTTCGGACGTCATCAGTTGTGAGTCGTGTATAAACCACTTTTCATTCACAAACAGGGGGTTTGAAGGGTGCATGGAATGGACTTTGGGTCTTTGCTTATAGGACGGGCTGCGTGGTAGAGGGGTAATATGCAGCAGCTGGGAGTACACTAATTGCTTGTTCGAGTCACTTCATTGCTCAAAATGATTTTCACGTTATTTTTTAGTGTTGTTATTTAGTCATAATTATGTTTACGCTGTCAACAGCGATAATTATATTGTTGAAAATGTTTCAAGCTAAGAGCGGCGTTCTTCTGCAATATTGACATCTTGGTCCCCTAATTACTGCTGGGTACACAGGAAGAGCAGAGACAAGAAGCTTTGCGTCAAGTGTTCTAACTTGATCTAAAGTCGAACACTGGAACGTCTGGTTATACTCACCCGTCCACTACCCCATCCACCAGCCCGTCCACTACCACGTCCTCATAAACAATGACAAATGCCCCTTGATCCAGCCTCCAAACCCATGTTTATGAATTAAAAACTCACCACACGATTCACAACAGATGACGTCCGAACATTTCTCGAACAAAGCTTTGCTGACGTTCTCTGTTCGAATGTTTTGCTTCTCAATGTGCAGCCCGTCCTCCAAACAAAGACTCAAAAGTGATTCCATGCACCCACCAAACCCCCAGCTGTTTATGAATGAAAGACGGTTTACACACGACTCACAACTGCTGACATTCGAACACTTCCGGAACAAGTGTTTCAATTTTGTTCGAACCACAACG
Organism: Procambarus clarkii; assembly: GCF_040958095.1. Classification (NCBI taxonomy): domain Eukaryota; kingdom Metazoa; phylum Arthropoda; class Malacostraca; order Decapoda; family Cambaridae; genus Procambarus; species Procambarus clarkii. The sequence continues at coordinate 31,926,869 of NC_091192.1, forward strand.
CTGTAAATGTTTCACCCACGTACTACAAATACAAATAATCGCCAACAGAACCTAAACACCTAACCTAACCTATGCCTATATATGCTAATATATTATAATATTAATTTGTATTTGAGAAAATTCCTGTTTTGAATGAACAGCATGTAAAAATTTGACTGCGTCTGTGGGGTCGACCGCTGGATGGAATGGACTTGAGTCGAGGACGAGTTGCAATGTGGCAGTAAAAGCAAATATATGTTATAATAATTTCGGAACTTTTTCTGTGAATTCATGTTTTGAGTGTGAACTTGAATTTGTAAATCGAAATGATGTAACACTAATAAGATGAAATCCACGATAGTGGGTAATAATATTTCCCTAGTGGCCTAGTTGGCTGGAGAGAAATCCATACTTTTGAGGCCCAAGTTCGAATCTCCGGTCCAAGTGAATGAAGTGCAGCCCTTCCCGAGCAATACAACACAAGGAGTCGACTGCTAGCAGCCATGGAGTGAGGACGTTTACCGACCCTCCGTGACTGTTGGGGTTGTTTGCCGTTTTGGTCGCCAGGTGGTGAGGGCATCTCTGCCCTCCCAGTTTTGTTGCCTGCCTGGCTGGTGTTCACGTGGTGGTTCTGACATGGGGGACCATCTTCCTCCTGGTGTGCGTGTGAATTCCTTGGGCCTGGAGTTCACTTGTAAGGCTGGTTATACGACCATCGAGATGGTGATGTGTGACATGCCTCGTATCCCGGTGGAGGCTATCTACGGTGTGGAGCTTGTTACGGCCCACCGGGTTGTTATTCAGTTCGTGAGGGAGGAGGAGGAGTACCGGGACTTCCTCCGTCGATACAAGGGGCGTACGTTGCCGGATGATGCCGACTCTGTGGCGATTTCGGACCGCAGTGGTGCCCTGATTTATGTCAGTGTCCATGGTGCGCCCCTGGAGTTCCCTGATGCCCTCTTCCGGCGTTACTTTGGGGGGTTTGTTACTGTTGTCAGCGTGCGGGTGAACACGCTCTCCTCGGGGCGGTATGCTGGGAGGTGAACGAACATTCGCACGTTGGGGATGCGCTTGCGGTCGGATATACCTTCTTCTGTCCGGCTTATGGGATACTACGTCCGGGTGTATTATGCCCGGCAGCCTCGTACCTGTTTCCGGTGTGGCTTGTTGGGGCATCAGGCTGCCGGGTGCTCTGAGGCCCCTGCTGCTCCTGTCAACTAGTTCCGAGAAGAGGATTTCCCGCCGCTCCCTCTGGAGGCAGTCTCCGGCGATGATGAGGAGGTGGTGCGCGTCCCGTTTGCTGCAGCAGCTTCCCCGGCGAAGCCTGACGTTCCTCCAGTTGTTGCCGACCCCCCTCCGGGTATTGCGGTACCGTCGGTTGGTCTGCCTGATCCTGTCGCTGTCCCAGCTGCTCCCGTGGGCCTTCCTGGTGCTCCCTGTGTGACGTCGCTGTCTTCTTCCTAGTCTTCCGATGCTGCGCCTGGCCCTGTGTCCGTGACTCGGGTCCCCGGATGTACTGGGTGCTGGGGTGGCTGCGGAGCCTCCTGCTGTGTGTGGCCCAGTTTTCCCTGTGGTAGAGGCTGCTGCCGTTCTGTGTCGGGCGTCGATTCATCCGGCTCGTGGTACCCGTGTTTCTGGGTCTGCTTCCGGCTCTGACGATATCCGGTTGGTGCCCAAACGTTCCCGGCGTTCTTCTTCTGCCTGGGCCGATGTTGGTAACTTCAGTGACTGTGAGTCTTCGGGTGTTGATGGTGTGGATACGGATACGTCGATGTCTCCGCAGTTCGTGGTGGCGGAGGTCCATGTGCCTGCTGGTGCCTGTGTCTCGGACGTGCCTTCGGTTCTTTCTCCGCCGGGGGACTCTCCGCAGTGGGGGGTGGTGGCTTCCGCTGCCAGGGATGGTGTGGACTCTGGTGCTGGGCGTGGCCTGGTGGTGACGTTACGGAAGGATGCGCGCCGTCTGGGTTCCCTGCTGTCGTCTGGTGGTGTGCCCGGGGCCGCGGGTACCCCTGTGGTGCGGGTGCGCGTTGGGGCCCTGGGGGACGTGTTGCCGGCGTCTGTGATGCCACCGGGTCACTGGTCGGAGATCGCCGAGTTACTGCTGTCTGACGGACCGGGGTACTTTCATGGTGGGCAAGTTCCCTTCCTGTGGGGGCGAGTAGCGGCTTCTCGCCTCATGAGTACTACCATCTGGGTCCCCTGTTTGCAGGTGTTTATTGCCCCTGTTCCGGATGTTATGGCGTCCCCGGTGGACGCCAGGTTCCCGGGCAAGTATGTGCTCTGATTTCCTGTGTATTTGCTCTATGACATGCTGTGTGCCCTTCTGGCTGTTTGTTTGCCCTGTTCTATTATGTGCTTCTGCCTCTCCCTTTGTGCGTAGCTTTGCCGTGTGGCATATTAGTTTCTAGTGCTTGGCGTCACTCGTTTCACGTTTTGGCTTGGCGTTTCGCCTTTCCTGGCTTCGCGATTCACCCTTAACGGGTACGCCGGGGCGCATCCGATCCCACGATCGTCGTCGCCCCTAACTCAACAACAACAATACAACACAATACAACACAACACAATACAACACAACACAATACAACACAATACAACACAACACAACACAATACAACACAACACAACAAGCAACATTCATGGCAGCCACCTCACACACGACTCACCTTACCAAGCTTGCTGTTACCTTGTGCTGGTTCCGTAGCACCATCGTCCCAACGGCCTGCTCTCTGATGACCAGGTTGACAGTCTGGTCAACCACATTGTTGGATGCGGCTGATCGCAGCCTGACGGATGGGTCATAACCTGGTTGATCAAGTATCTTTTGGGAGCTCCAAATTGGAGGTGTTTGTCGAGTTCTCTCTTGAACACTGTGAGGGGTCGGCCAGTTATGTCCCTTATGTGTAGTGGAAGCGTGTTGAACAGTCTCGGGCCTCTGATGTTGATAGTTCTCTCTTGAACACTGTGAGGGGCCAGCCAGTTATGTCCCTTATGTGTAGTGGAAGCGTGTTGAACAGTCTCGGGCCTCTGATGTTGATAGTTCTCTCTTGAACACTGTGAGGGGTCGGCCAGTTATGCCCCTTATGTGTAGTGGAAGCGTGTTGAACAGTCTCGGGCCTCTGATGTTGATAGTTCTCTCTTGAACACTGTGAGGGGCCAGCCAGTTATGTCCCTTATGTGTAGTGGAAGCGTGTTAAACAGTCTCGGGCCTCTGATGTTGATAGTTCTCTCTTGAACACTGTGAGGGGCCAGCCAGTTATGTCCCTTATGTGTAGTGGAAGCGTGTTGAACAGTCTCGGGCCTCTGATGTTGATAGTTCTCTCTTGAACACTGTGAGGGGTCGGCCAGTTATGCCCCTTATGTGTAGTGGAAGCGTGTTGAACAGTCTCGGGCCTCTGATGTTGATAGTTCTCTCTTGAACACTGTGAGGGGTCGGCCAGTTATGCCCCTTATGTGTAGTGGAAGCGTGTTGAACAGTCTCAGGCCTCTGATGTTGATAGTTCTCTCTTGAACACTGTGAGGGGTCGGCCAGTTATGCCCCTTATGTGTAGTGGAAGCGTGTTGAACAGTCTCGGGCCTCTGATGTTGATAGTTCTCTCTTGAACACTGTGAGGGGTCGGCCAGTTATGCCCCTTATGTGTAGTGGAAGCGTGTTGAACAGTCTCGGGCCTCTGATGTTGATAGTTCTCTCTTGAACACTGTGAGGGGTCGGCCAGTTATGCCCCTTATGTGTAGTGGAAGCGTGTTGAACAGTCTCGGGCCTCTGATGTTGATAGTTCTCTCTTGAACACTGTGAGGGGTCGGCCAGTTATGCCCCTTATGTGTAGTGGAAGCGTGTTGAACAGTCTCGGGCCTCTGATGTTGATAGTTCTCTCTTGAACACTGTGAGGGGTCGGCCAGTTATGCCCCTTATGTGTAGTGGAAGCGTGTTGAACAGTCTCGGGCCTCTGATGTTGATAGTTCTCTCTTGAACACTGTGAGGGGTCGGCCAGTTATGCCCCTTATGTGTAGTGGAAGCGTGTTGAACAGTCTCGGGCCTCTGATGTTGATAGTTCTCTCTTGAACACTGTGAGGGGTCGGCCAGTTATGCCCCTTATGTGTAGTGGAAGCGTGTTGAACAGTCTCGGGCCTCTGATGTTGATAGTTCTCTCTTGAACACTGTGAGGGGCCAGCCAGTTATGTCCCTTATGTGTAGTGGAAGCGTGTTGAACAGTCTCGGGCCTCTGATGTTGATAGTTCTCTCTTGAACACTGTGAGGGGTCGGCCAGTTATGCCCCTTATGTGTAGTGGAAGCGTGTTGAACAGTCTCGGGCCTCTGATGTTGATAGTTCTCTCTTGAACACTGTGAGGGGTCGGCCAGTTATGCCCCTTATGTGTAGTGGAAGCGTGTTGAACAGTCTCGGGCCTCTGATGTTGATAGAGTTCTCTCTCAGAGTACCTGTTGCACCTATGGTTTTCAGCGGAGCTATTCTGCACATCCTGCCATGGCTCCTGGTCTCATGTGATGTTATTTCCAAGTGCTGATTTGGAACCAATCCCTCGACTAATATTTTCTAAGTGTAAATTATTATGCATCTCTCTCGCGTGCGACAGAATTCAGATTGAAATGTTTTAATCGGTCCCAGTAATTGAGATGTTTTACTGGGTGAATTATAGCAGTAAAGGAATCATTGCACGCTCATCAGGCCATGGATTTCCTTCACTACTTCGCTAACGACCTCTGTTCGAATCCCACCTGTAAATGCTTCACTCCACCTACTACTACCACAAATAATTCGAAACAGCACCTAAACACCTAGCCTATCCTTCCCCTATGGACAATATGGACAACGATAATATATAATAATATTAATTTACAATTGGAAAAAGTTCGTATTTGAATGTACAACATGTTCAAAATGACGAATGCGTCTTTGGGGTCGGCCGCTGGGTGGATTGAACATAAGAGTGAGGACGGGTTGATGAAATGATGTGAAACTGCTTTTGAAATTCGTATGCCAAAATATTTTGAGTTTTGAAGAACATGAATTAAGTGTCGGGGAGGAAATTTACATGTTTGTAAGTCTGGGTAGATAAAGGGAGATAAAGGTAGCAAAAGAAAGATACAAAGCAAGAGAGAGAGAGAGAGAGAGAGAGAGAGAGAGAGAGAGAGAGAGAGAGAGCAGTAACAAATTAATCATTAGAAGTGAATTAGTTGAGCTTCATCATGCTTCCCCCCCCCTGCCAATCCCTCCCCCACCCCTCCCCCCCGTGACCTCAGGGTGACCTCCGGCTGACCTCGGGGAACCAGATGACCTTTAACCCGGTAATGAGAGCTACGTTATCAACTCGGGAGTGACAAGTCGACACCTTGATCTCTCTTCGTTGCTTTCTCTTCTACGATTTTCATCCTTGTTTCCATTCTCTTACACACTGTTGGCATTATCTGTTAGTTCCACACCTGCTGGCTCTCAGAGTCGGTGTTGCAGGTGTGTGCCGTGTAGCCTTCTAAGCCACTGTGGTAGAAAATATACGTTGTTGTTGTTGTATAAGATTCGCTACCTGGAACAAAAAGTTCCAAGTAGCACGGGCTATGGTGAGCCCGTAGATGCAAATATACCCTAAAATAATGATAATGGTCAGGTGTAATTATACGGACAGGTAGACTAAAAACTATTACAACATCAGTGACACATAATAGCAACGTTTATGTAGCCGTTGTCTCATGATAGTCAATAGTAATTACCAATGGTAATAGTATCAATAGAGCAACAGTAACAATATCAGCAACAGTAAGGGCAACAGTAGCAATATCAACAACAGTAAGGGCAACAGTAGCAATATCAGCAACAGTAAGGGCAACAGTAACAATATCAGCAACAGTAAGGGCAACAGTAACAATATCAGCAACAGTAAGGGCAACAGTAACAATATCAGCAACAGTAAGGGCAACAGTAGCAATATCAACAACAGTAAGGGCAACAGTAGCAATAGCAACAACAGTAAGGGCAACAGTAGCAATATCAACAACAGTAAGGGCAACAGTAACAGTAGCAACAACAGTAAGGGCAACAGTAGCAATAGCAACAACAGTAAGAGCAACAGTAACAGTAGCAACAACAGTAAGAGCAACAGTAACAATATCAGCAACAGTAAGAGCAACAATAGCAACAACAGTAAGAGCAACAGTAGCAATAGCAACAACAGAAAGAGCAACAGTAGCAATAGCAACAACAGTAAGAGCAACATTAACAATAGCAACAACAGTAAGAGCAACAGTAGCAATAGCAACAACAGTAAGAGCAACAGTAACAGTAGCAACAACAGTAAGAGCAACAGTAACAGTAGCAACAACAGTAAGAGCAACAGTAACAATAGCAACAACAGTAAGAGCAACAGTAACAGTAGCAACAATAGTAAGAGCAACAGTAGCAACAACAGTAAGAGCAACAGTAGCAATAGCAACAACAGCAAGAGCAACAGTAGCAACAACAGTAAGAGCAACAGTAGCAACAACAGTAAGAGCAACAGTAAGAGCAACAGTAGCAACAACAGTAAGAGCAACAGTAGCAACAACAGTAAGAGCAACAGTAGCAATAGCAACAACAGTAAGAGCAACAGTAACAATAGCAACAACAGTAAGAGCAACAGTAACAGTAGCAACAACAGTAAGAGCAACAGTAACAGTAGCAACAACAGTAAGAGTAACAGTAGCAACAACAGTAAGAGCAACAGTAGCAATAACAACAACAGTAAGAGCAACAGTAGCAATAGCAACAACAGTAAGAGCAACAGTAGCAATAGCAACAACAGTAAGAGCAACAGTAACAATAGCAACAACAGTAAGAGCAACAGTAGCAATAGCAACAACAGTAAGAGCAACAGTAACAGTAGCAACAACAGTAAGAGCAACAGTAACAGTAGCAACAACAGTAGCAATAGCAGCAACAGTAAGAGCAACAGTAGCAACAACAGTAAGAGCAACAGTAGCAATAGCAACAACAGTAAGAGCAACAGTAGCAACAACAGTAAGAGCAACAGTAGCAACAACAGTAAGGGCAACAGTAGCAATAGCAACAACAGTAAGAGCAACAGCAGCAACAACAGTAAGAGCAACAGTAGCAACAACAGTAAGAGCAACAGTAGCAACAACAGTAAGGGCAACAACAGTAAGAGCAACAGTTGCAACAACAGTAAGGGCAACAGTAGCAATAGCAACAACAGTAAGAGCAACAGTAACAATAGCAACAACAGTAAGAGCAACAGTAGCAACAACAGTAAGAGCAACAGTAATAATAGCAACAACAGTAAGAGCAACAGTAACAATAGCAACAACAGTAACAAAACTAGCAAACATTATCAGAGTAATCTGCGTATTTATATTTGTAGGTTAGATTAGCATTTTTAAAAGCACTACAATCACCTTCAGTGGTTGATTGTTTAATAAATCACTGAACCATATGTTAAACACATCTCTCACCTTGTCCAAAGAGGACAGAAAAAAATGTATATATGCTGGTTAGCATTGTAAATGTGTGGCCACGTCTGTGGCAGAAGAAAATAACAAAAACTACACACCATTACGTCGTTGAAGAGGAGTACTGGTGGGCAAGTTGGAGGAGGAGGAGCGAGGAAGAGCGAGGAGGAGGGAGAGGTGGTGGAGGAGCGTTGAGAGAAGGTAAACACAGTAGCGTCTGGTGAGGTGTTCCCCCTCTCTCTTCCTCCCTCCCTACCTACCTCCCTCACAACATGGGCAAGCTCTCCTTCTCTTGTTTTCCTTCTCCCTCACTTACCTCCCCTTTTCACGCCTGTTTTGCTTTCCTTGCCTCTTTTCTTTCTCACTTTCTTTTCTCCAAAACTTTACTTTGCTTTTTCTCCTACCATAAGCTCCATTCCTTCTACCATAAGCTCCACCCCTCTCACCATAAGCTCCACCCCCTCCTTAAGCTCCACCCCTCCCACCATAAGCTCCACCCATCCTACCATAAGCTCCACCCATCCTACCATAAGCTCCACCCCTCCCACCATAAGCTCCACCCCCCTCCCTTCATAAGCTCCACCCCTCCCTCCACAAGCTCCACCCCTCCCACTATAAGCTCCACCCCTCCCACCATAAGCTCCACCCCTCCCACCATAAGCTCCACCCCTCCCACCATAAGCTCCACCCCTCCCACCATAAGCTCCACCCCTCCCACCATAAGCTCCACCCCCTCCATAAGCTCCACCCCTCCCACCATAAGCTCCACCCCTCCCACCATAAGCTCCACCCCTCCCACCATAAGCTCCACCCCTCCCACCATAAGCTCCACCCCCTCCATAAGCTCCACCCCTCCCACCATAAGCTCCACCCCTCCCACCATAAGCTCCACCCCTCCATAAGCTCCACCCCTCCCACCATAAGCTCCACCCCTCCCACCATAAGCTCCACCCCCTCCTTAAGCTCCACCCCTCCCACCATAAGCTCCACTCCTCCCACCATAAGCTCCACCCCTCCCACCATAAGCTCCACCCCTCCCTCCATAAGCTCCACTCCTCCCACCATAAGCTCCACCCCTCCCACCATAAGCTCCACCCCTCCCACCATAAGCTCCACCCCTCCCACCATAAGCTCCACCCCTCCCACCATAAGCTCCACCCCACCCTCCATAAGCTCCACCCCTCCCACCATAAGCTCCACCCCTCCCTCCATAAGCTCCACCCCTCCCACCATAAGCTCCACCCCTCCCTCCATAAGCTCCACTCCTCCCACCATAAGCTCCACCCCTCCCACCATAAGCTCCACCCCTCCCACCATAAGCTCCACTCCTCCCACCATAAGCTCCACCCCTCCCACCATAAGCTCCACCCCACCCTCCATAAGCTCCACCCCTCCCACCATAAGCTCCACCCCCCCTCCACAAGCTCCACCCCCCTCCCTTCATAAGCTCCACCCCTCCCTCCACAAGCTCCACCCCTCGCACTATAAGCTCCACCCCTCGCACTATAAGCTGCACCCCTCCCACCATAAGCTCCACCCTCCCACCATAACCTCCACCACCTCCACCCTTCCCTCCAACCCCCCCCCCCCCTCCCTCCATCACCTGCCAGGTTTGTAAAAAAAATATTGTGTGACGTCAGGTATGGGGGCGTGGCTCTATTGATCCCATTTAAATATAGGAGTTATGTGCTATCATATTCTCCCCCTCCTCCCCCCTCCCCGGGGGGGGGGAGGTGCTCAAGACTATAGTGTAGCGCACACAGATGTACGCCAGACAGACAGACAGACAGACAGACAGACAGACAGACAGACAGACAGACAGACAGACAGACAGACAGACAGACAGACAGATATACACCATAACATAGACAATCTTTAGACCAGTCACACACTAACGTAATATTACCATACCCGCTATGATGCTACCACCATTGTGTGGTAGCATCTACCACCATTCTGTGGTAGCTTCTACTACCATTGTGTGGTAGCATCTACCACCATTCTGTGGTAGCTTCTACTACCATTGTGTGGTAGCATCTACCACCATTCTGTGGTAGCTTCTACTACCATTGTGTGGTAGCATCTACCACCATTCTGTGGTAGCTTCTACTACCATTGTGTGGTAGCATCTACCACCATTCTGTGGTAGCTTCTACTACCATTGTGTGGTAGCATCTACCACCATTCTGTGGTAGCTTCTACTACCATTGTGTGGTAGCATCTACCACCATTCTGTGGTAGCTTCTACTACCATTGTGTGGTAGCATCTACCACCATTCTGTGGTAGCTTCTACTACCATTGTGTGGTAGCATCTACCACCATTCTGTGGTAGCTTCTACTACCATTGTGTGGTGACATCTACCACCATTGTGTGGTGACATCTACCACCATTGTGTGGTAACATCTACCACCATTGTGTGGTGACATCTACCACCATTGTGTGGTAGCTTCTACCACCATTGTGTGGTGACATCTACCACCATTGTGTGGTAGCTTCTACTACCATTGTGTGGTGACATCTACCACCATTGTGTGGTAGCTTCTACTACCATTGTGTGGTGACATCTACCACCATTGTGTGATAGCTTCTACTACCATTGTGTGGTGACATCTACCACCATTGTGTGGTAACATCTACCACCATTGTGTGGTGACATCTACCACCAATGTGTGGTAGCTTCTACTACCATTGTGTGGTGACATCTACCACCATTGTGTGGTAACATCTACCACCATTGTGTGGTGACATCTACCACCATTGTGTGGTAGCTTCTACTACCATTGTATGGTGACATCTACCACCATTGTGTGGTAGCATCTACCACCATTGTGTGGTAGCATCTACCACCATTGTGTGGTAGCTTCTACTACCATTGTGTGGTGACATCTACCACCATTGTGTGGTAACATCTACCACCATTGTGTGGTAGCATCTACCACCATTGTGTGGTAGCTTCTACTACCATTGTGTGGTGACATCTACCACCATTGTGTGGTAGCATCTACCACCATTGTGTGGTAGCATCTACCACCATTGTAAGGTAGCTTCTACTACCATTGTGTGGTGACATCTACCACCATTGTGTGGTGACATCTACCACCATTGTGTGGTAGCTTCTACTACCATTGTGTGGTGACATCTACCACCATTGTGTGGTAGCATCTACCACCATTGTGTGGTAGCATCTACCACCATTGTGTGGTAGCTTCTACTACCATTGTGTGGTGACATCTACCACCATTGTGTGGTAACATCTACCACCATTGTGTGGTGACATCTACCACCATTGTGTGGTAGCATCTACCACCATTGTGTGGTAGCATCTACCACCATTGTGTGGTAGCATCTACCACCATTGTGTGGTAGCATCTACCACCATTGTGTGGTAGCATCTACCACCATTGTGAGGTAACATCTACCACCATTGTGGGGTAACATCTACCACCATTGTGGGGTAACATCTACCACCATTGTGGGGTAACATCTACCACCATTGTGCGGTAGCATCTACCACCATTGTGTGGTAGCATCTACCACCATTGTGAGGTAACATCTACCACCATTGTGGGGTAACATCTACCACCATTGTGGGGTAACATCTACCACCATTGTGTGGTAGCATCTACCACCATTGTGGGGTAACATCTACCACCATTGTGGGGTAACATCTACCACCATTGTGTGGTAGCATCTACCACCATTGTGTGGTAGCATCTACCACCATTGTGTGGTAGCATCTACCACCATTGTGTGGTAGCATCTACCACCATTGTGTGGTAGCATCTACCACCATTGTGAGGTAACATCTACCACCATTGTGTGGTGACATCTACCACCATTGTGTGGTGACATCTACCACCATTGTGTGGTGACATCTATCACCAAGCCATGAGTGGGGCGCCATTGTTCAAAACGGCTGATATCTCTTCATTGTAACTGTAGCCTACAGCAGTGTAGCCTACAGCAGTGTAGCCTACAGCACTGTAGCCTACAGCAGTATAGCCTACAGCACTGTAGCCTACAGCAGTGTAGCCTACAGCACTGTAGCCTACAGCAGTGTAGCCTACAGCAGTATAGCCTACAGCACTGTAGCCTACAGCACTGTAGCCTACAGCAGTGTAGCCTACAGCACTGTAGCCTACAGCAGTGTAGCCTACAGCACTGTAGCCTACAGCAGTAAAGCCTACAGCACTGTAGCCTACACCAGTGTAGCCTACAGCACTGTAGCCTACAGCACTGTAGCCTACAGCAGTATAGCCTACAGCACTGTAGCCTACAGCAGTATAGCCTACAGCACTGTAGCCTACAGCAGTGTAGCCTACAGCACTGTAGCCTACAGCAGTATAGCCTACAGCACTGTAGCCTACAGCACTGTAGCCTACAGCACTGTAGCCTACAGCAGTATAGCCTACAGCAGTGTAGCCTACAGCAGTGTAGCCTACAGCACTGTAGCCTACAGCAGTATAGCTTACAGCACTGTAGCCTACAGCACTGTAGCCTACAGCAGTATAGCCTACAGCACTGTAGCCTACAGCACTGTAGCCTACAGCAGTGTAGCTTACAGCACTGTAGCCTACAGCAGTGTAGCCTACAGCACTGTAGCCTACAGCAGTGTAGCCTACAGCACTGTAGCCTACAGCAGTATAGCCTACAGCACTGTAGCCTACAGCAGTATAGCCTACAGCACTGTAGCCTACAACACTGTAGCCTACAGCAGTGTAGCCTACAGCAGTATAGCCTACAGCACTGTAGCCTACAGCAGTATAGCCTACAGCACTGTAGCCTACAGCAGTATAGCCTACAGCACTGTAGCCTACAACACTGTAGCCTACAGCACTGTAGCCTACAGCAGTATAGCCTACAGCACTGTAGCCTACAGCAGTATAGCCTACAGCACTGTAGCCTCATTGTACCCTACAGCAGTGTAGCCTCACTATAGCCTGCAACAGTGTAGCCTCACTATAGCCTACAGCAGTGTAGCTTCACTATAGCCTACAGCAGTGTAGCCTCACTATAGCCTACAGCAGTGTAGCTTCACTATTGCCTACAGCAGTGTAGCCTCACTATAGCCTACAGCAGTGTAGCTTCACTATAGCCTACAACCGTGTAGTTTACAACAGTGTAGCCTCACCCTGGGAGGTTGAGGCTAGGGTTGTAGCCTCACCCTAGCCCTCCTCTCAAGTCACCCTAACCACCACCCATCCCCACCCAACGGCACCGTGCTGCCAGGAATAGGTTGGTATCCCAAGGTCAGATTTGATCAACCATTTTCGCGAAACCTGTAAATCTTTCCACTAACCCTGGCAGCTAATTTGTAATTTATTCAACGATTTATAAGCTTCGAAACTCCACAACGCAATGTTATCATTGTTATAAATAATGTAAACACAGTCGGTATAATGATTGGGGAGAGATGTACAGGTTTCGTATAAGGTTGTGTAAATGCTGTTACTCGTGGCGCCTTTTTCGTTTTCTTGAGTCACCCGCCAGTTTTGAGTTTCCCGCCAGTTTTGAGTTTCCCGCCAGTTTTGAGTCGCCCAACATGTTTAACACTGTGAGGTCGGCAGGCGTTGGATACCTTCGGTGAGGTATACTGTCTACACTGACGGTACTCCTCTCTGTCAACACTGACAGTACTCCTCTCTGTCTACACTGACGATGGTAGCCAGAACGTCGGGCATTGGAGTTAAAAGTCAGACAACTTTCCAATACTTTTGTACCGTCTGTTGGCATAGTGGTTATAGACACGCCAAGAGGCATGAGGGGCCCCTGGCTGACCGGGTTCGAATCCTTCATGGGTCAAGAGTTTTCTGATGCATATTGGCTTGGGGACCATTCAAGCATATGTATATATATGCCCGGCGGTGCCCAGGTGTCCTCCTGCCCTTCCCATCGTTTTCCCTCCACCCCATCCCCTTTCCCTCTCCGGCTCCCCCTTCCCTCGCTCCCCTTCCATATAATATAACATTAGACAGCAATTAATTGAACTACTGTATTCAAGAGATTTTTTTTCCCGAAAACCGATCCCCGAAAACTCTTCGGGGATCTCAACCAATATTTCACACGTGACCAGAATTGAATCTGGGAGATCGAACGGGGGAGTGTGAATAATTACAAATATTTCTTAAATTATTTAGCTTAGGCCTACCCTGATCAGTCTGTGTCCGCCCCGTATCCCAAAACATTTGGGTAAGGCCAGTGACAAGCCTCTGGCATTCAATTTTGGACAGACAGACATTTTCTCATATATATATATATATATATATATATATATATATATATATATATATATATATATATATATATGTGTGTGTATATCACGAAAATAAACACGTGATTAAGAATGTGACAATGTCAGACCACGGAGGAAAAATGAAACAGGAAATTTCCTTAAGTACTTTCGTATATTAAATACATCTTCAGAAGGTCACCTTCTGAAGATGTATTTAATATACGAAAGTACTTAAGGAAATTTCCTGTTTCATTTTTCCTCCGTGGTCTGACATTGTCATATATATATATATATATATATATATATATATATATATATATATATATATATATATATATATATATATATATATATATATATATATTTACAGTGCAACCATGACACAAACGACTTGAATTTCCTCAAATGTCTGCCAGGGAACCCAAACTCCGTCACTGCGAGGCGCTGTTTTGGCTGGCCAATCAGCTGTGTTGTCGTTGGCGGGTAAGGAGTCAATAGTCCTGCCACCAGTGGTCCTTCCTGTCAAAATTGTGCATCCCATCTTCAGGCTATGGAGTTCCATGTTTATCAAGAATGGTCAAAATCCACTGTCACATGACCTGAACATTATTTGTTAACAGAGTCGACAATACAGACACAACAAACCTCCATCCAGTATGATGAAAATCAGGTCTTTCAATGAGCCGCAGAAAACAACATGATATTTAATGAAGATAAGTTCCATTACACACAGAGATCACAATAGCGTGATGTATCAAATGAACAAATCCACAAGGGCCGTGACATAGCTCGAGTGCATGGGGGGAATTGTGTAAAATCCTGGTTTGTCTCGGAGAGGCTGCAGGATCCAAGTATATTCAATAGAATTTCTGGTGGCAGTTCTTATACCATGTCGTAGCTTAGTCGATTAAGGCAGCGTCTGGGATGCTCTCGGACGTAGGTTCGAATCCTCATCACGGCCCTTGTGGATTTGTTCAAGATAAGTTCCAGTAAGAAGCCACACATAAAACGCAGCCAAATCACACTATAGAATGAAAAAGCAACGTAAAAGAGCACAATAAAATTGCTGTCACAATTGCAAGAAAAATACATTAGATAACAAGAAAGTTTCAAAGAAAAGATACCATACCAGTGCTTAATACTTTATAAGACACCAGTGCTCCCTAGGGTGGAATATTGTTGCACATTAACAGCCCCATTCAAAGCTGGAGAAACTGCTTTGAATGGGGCTGTTATGAACGTGCAAAGATCTTTTACTGCTAGTATCTGCTCAATAAAACATCTAAATTATTTCTATTTTATATATATTTGTAAAATTATATTCCATACAGCATAGGCGGTAAAGATATAATTTACACTTTGAAAGTATTAGAAGGACTGATTACACCTCTGCACACCAAATAATTCCACATGAGACCAGGAGGCATGGCAGGATGTGCAACACAGCCCTTGTTGAAGAGCAGAGACGCAATAGATACGCTGAGAGAGAACTCTGTCTCGCAGACTTTTCAACACTCTAGTTATTCCTGCTAAACACAAGGGAGAATAACTGGTCGAACTCTCGTGGCGTTCAGAAGAGAATTTGATAAACACCTCCATAGGATACTTGATCAACTAGGCTGTGATTCATACTTCAGGCTGCGAGCCGCCGCGTCCAACAATAATGATTGAACAGATCACCAGCCAAGAGGTCTGTCAGGAACTGGGATGCAGGGACATTGATCCTTGGAACCTAGGCAAGATAACCGCAAGATAACCGCAAGATAACCGCAAGATAACCACAAGGTAACCGCAAGGTAACCGCAAGATAACCGCAAGGTAACCACAAGATAACCGCAAGGTAACTGCAAGATAACCGCAAGGTAAGGCCCAGGCTGCGGGTGACCCCAAGCACGCATACATCAATTTAGACATGATAAATATTAAAAATCGATATTCTCTCATATAAATAAATATTATTATATATTTAGAAGTTTTTCATAGGACTAATTGAGGTGTTGGAAGCACTGGTGTAACCCACAACGCTGTAAACGGCTAGCTCGTCCTCATCAACAAAGGTCAAATACTCGTTAATCTAGTCGCCAAACCTCGTGTTTATGAGTGAAAATTGGTTTACACACGACTCACAGTTGATGAAGTACAAGTACCTCTCTCGAACTGTGCTTCCCTGACGTCAGCTGTTCGAATTACAGCGCTGTAAATGCTTCACTAACGTACTGTAAATGCTTCACTAACGTACTGTAAATGCTTCACTAACGTACTGTAAATGCTTCACCCACGTACTGTAAATGCTTCACCCACGTACTGTAAATGCTTCACTAACGTACTGTAAATGTTTCACCCACGTACTGTAAATGCTTCACCCACGTACTGTAAATGCTTCACCCTCGTACTGTAAATGCTTCACCCACGTACTGTAAATGCTTCACCCACGTACTGTAAATGCTTCACTAACGTACTGTAAATGCTTCACTAACGTACTGTAAATGCATCACTAACGTACTGTAAATGCTTCACTAACGTACTGTAAATGCTTCACTAACGTACTGTAAATGCTTCACTAACGTACTGTAAATGCTTCACTAACGTACTGTAAATGCTTCACTAACGTACTGTAAATGCTTCACTAACGTACTGTAAATGCTTCACTAACGTACTGTAAATGCTTCACTAACGTACTGTAAATGCTTCACTAACGTACTGTAAATGTTTCACCCACGTACTGTAAATGCTTCACCCACGTACTGTAAATGCTTCACCCTCGTACTGTAAATGCTTCACCCACGTACTGTAAATGCTTCACCCACGTACTGTAAATGCTTCACCCACGTACTGTAAATGCTTCACTCACGTACTGTAAATGCTTCACTCACGTACTGTAAATGCTTTACCCACGTACTGTAAATGCTTCACTCACGTACTGTAAATGCTTCACCCACGTACTGTAAATGCTTCACTCACGTACTGTAAATGCTTCACTCACGTACTGTAAATGCTTCACCCACGTACTGTAAATGCTTCACCCACGTACTGTAAATGCTTCACTCACGTACTGTAAATGCTTCACCCACGTACTGTAAATGCTTCACTCACGTACTGTAAATGCTTCACCCACGTACTGTAAATAGCCAATAATCCCTGACAGAACCTGAACACCTAACCTAACCTGCCTCCTAATTATACGTTGAATTTCTTTGTAAAATAATATTAATTTCTATTTGAGAACAAACTTATTTTCATGGCACAATATGATAAACTTGATGACTGCGTCTCGTGGGACAGTTAGATACGTAACTTTGAACTTATAAACAGGTGACCTTGGACAGTTAAACTGCTGACAGGTGACCTTGGATTGACAGGTTGCCTTGGGCAGTTAGACAGTAGACGGTAGACATGTGACAATTATCTTGGACAGTTAGATAACTGACAGCTGACCTTGTACAGTTAGACAGCTGACAGGTGATCTTGGACAGTTAGAGAGAGAGAGAGAGAGAGAGAGAGAGAGAGAGAGAGAGAGAGAGAGAGAGAGAGAGAGAGAGAGAGAGAGAGAGACCCGTCCTCTTCTCACCTGGAGAGGCGCCTGCTCTCCTGTATACATAAATGTATATGTATAAGAGAAAATAAAAATATAATCTTCAGCATCCGGCTCCCGCATATGACTAGCATCTGGCCCCCCCAGGCCGGGCTTGGGAAGTGGAGCTCCCGCAACCCACTCCAGGCATGGCAGATAATATTCGACAGACAGACAGGTGATATCGGACAGTCAGACGGTTGACAGGTGACCCTGGACAGTTAGCTAACAGGTGGTATAGGAGAGTTCGACAGCTGTCAGACGATCTTCGACATTTAACATCTGACAGATGGCCTTGGACAGTTAGACATTCGACAGCTTCTCTTACAGTTAGACAGCTGGCAGGTGATCTCTGACAGACGTTTGCCAGGTGGTCTTAGACAGTTAACTGACAGGTGCCCCTTGGACAGTTAGATACAAGTGAAGACTGAATAATTCACCAAGTGTTTGGAATTTAGGAAAATCACGCAACATGGACACTTGACCAGTTTGTAGCTCAGTCAACAGATGGCGCAGAGGTGGCTGGGCGTGGCTGGTGTGTGTGTGTCCCCAGAGAACAATCATCATTTACAATTGATCGGGTATCACAATTAGGACTCCTTGGCCCACGCGAACGCTCCGATATATGTCAAATAGTCAAGACATTCTTTACATGTCAAGTAGACGCTGGCAACTTTTTTGTGTTTATCTACTACATAATCATCCATCATAAGCGGTGTTGTGTGCGACTATGTTGGCAACCTCACAACCTAACCACAACGTTATTGTTACTTTGGTGCAACTTTGTGACAATGTAATAACGTTTGAAAACGTTGAGGTTACGTTGTGTGGTTTTGATGGGAATAGATTCAACGTATGCAACCCATCCTCATCAGCCAATGGCAAATACTCATTAATCCAGCCACGGAACCCCCTGTTTATGGATGATAAAACACTTTACATGCACATGACTCATAACTGATGACGTTCGAACATTTCTCAAACAGTGTTTCGCTGTTCGAATCGCAACTCTAAATTATTCACCCACCAGCCCGTCCTCCAAACATAGACCCAAAAGTGATT
This sequence comes from Procambarus clarkii, assembly GCF_040958095.1. Classification (NCBI taxonomy): domain Eukaryota; kingdom Metazoa; phylum Arthropoda; class Malacostraca; order Decapoda; family Cambaridae; genus Procambarus; species Procambarus clarkii. The sequence goes on from NC_091192.1 coordinate 31,945,168, forward strand.
CCATGCACCCGCCAAACCCCCCCCCCCCGCTGTTTATGAATGAAAACCGGTTTACACACAACTCACAACTGATTTCGTTCGAACACTTCCGGAACAAATGCTTCACTGACGAATTCCGTTCGAACCACAACGCTGTAAATGCTTCACCCACGTACTACAAAAACAAATAATCGCCAACAGAACCTAAACACCTGACCTAACCTATACCAATATATGCACAATACGGTAATATATTATAATATTATTTTATATTTGAGAAAATTCTCGTTTTGAATGAACAGCATGTAAAAATATATGAATGCGTCTGTGGGGGCGACCGTTGGATAGAATGGACTTGAGTCGAGGACGGGTTGTGTGTAAACCGTTTTTTATTCATAAACAGCGGGTTTGACACGTACATGGAATGAACTTTGGCCTTTGTTTATGATGACGGGCTGACTAAAACTGATGAAGGTGTTTTGGAGGACGGCCGCCACTTCAACGAACCTGACCCGAGGACGGGATGCCTTGGCGGTGTCTCGTAGCTCCACACCTCAAGAAAGTAGGTTTTGGAGATGTGATTATAGTTGGTGGAGAGTACAGGTATCGGGGGGGGGGGAGGGGGGGGTTGTAGGTACATAACACTGACTACAAGGGACGGAGGTCTTGCTCGGTTGCTCCACACACACCAGGTAATTGTCTCAGGTGCGTTCTTGGTTACTTGGCTCATGTGCGGATACTTTGGCATATCCTGCTTTGAAGTCGAGGTGGTTTCCATGGTTTCTTCTTTCAGTACATACCGTTTTTGAACTCCGGTACACGGCATTTTGTACGTAGTGATCATATCCCTTCTGCTCTTTCACTCCTCTAAGGTTAATAGTGATTTACCTCAATTAACCTCCCTTAATTAACCCTTCAGGAGAGTGAAGAGTGTACTAATTTTGATGACTCCTTGATGACTCCTCTCCATCCACTGAGAAGATCAGACACAACATAGTCACAGATGATGAGTCACAATAACGCGGCTGAAGACATGATGAGCAAACCAACACCAGAAAATGAAGAAAAGACGACCATTCGGACCCCTCATAAACCACCCAGGAGGTGGCACGGGCATGAATAACCCGTAATCTTGGACCATTAACAAGCCGTACAAATGTAAAGGCTTCACCCACGTACTTCAAATGCAAATAATCGTCAACAGAACCAAACCACTTAACCTAACCCAGCCTACTCACAGTCGGAAGTGTATGTTTGCCTCTGAGGGCTCCAGACGTCGGGGATTCGATCCCATTACACAACCGACTCACCGACGGGGCTGGGTGAGTCACTGCTGGGTCCTCCAGACGGTAACATGAAAGGTGAGGACCGTCCACCCGCGCCGATGGACGGACGGCCCACCACGCCAGGTCACCTCAACAACTTTTTGCTCGAGCAGCGAATATACCAAATATGTGGCCCATGATTGTTGTGTTCTGGAGTCCTGAGGGATGGGTGGGCACCGACCTGGCTCTCTCTCTATGGGTGAGAGAGAGACACACAGACAGACAGAGATAGACAGGTAGACAGACAGACGAGACAGTCAGACAAAGCGAGACAGATACATACCATTCATCTTTTTATTGGTGGACCCCATACCCATCCTGTGGGTGGTGGTGGACCCCATACCCATCCTGTGGGTGGTGGTGGACCCCATACCCATCCTGTGGGTGGTGGTGGACCCCATACCCATCCTGTGGGTGGTGGTGGACTCCATATCCATCCTGTGGGTGGTGATGAACCCCATACCCATCCTGTGGGCGGTAATGAACCCCATACCCATCCTGTGGGCGGTGGTGGTGGTGGACCCCATACCCATCCTGTGGGCAGTGATGAACCCGCATACCCATACTCTGGGCAGTGGTGGACCCCATACCCATCCTGTGGGCAGTGATGAACCCCATACCCATCCTGTGGGCGGTGGCGTACCCCATACCCATCCTGTGGGCGGTGGTGGACCCCATACCCATCCTGTGGGCGGTGGTGGACCCCATCCCCATCCTGTAGATGATGGCGGACCCCATACCCATCCTGTGGGCGGTGGTGGACCCCATACCCATCCTGTAGATGATGGCGGACCCCATACCCATCCTGTGGGCGGTGGTGGTGGACCCCATACCCATCCTGTGGGCAGTGATGAACCCCCATACCCATACTGTGGGTGGTGGTGGACCCCATACCCATCCTGTGGGCAGTGGTGGACCCCATACCCATACTGTGGGTGGTGGTGGACCCCATACCCATCCTGTGAGTGACGGTGACGGCCGTCAGCGAGGCTGGCAGCAACATTCCTGTAATGGTACACAAATTCCCCAACTGTTGCCGCCAGGTTCCCGTTGTGGGGTCCGGTCGTCACCTGAGAGTACATCTGTCACCCGCCAACCCTGGTTGATGGTTGATACCTGGTTGATGGGGTTCTGGGAGTTCTTCTACTCCCCAAGCCCGGCCCGAGGCCAGGCTCGACCCTCGTCACTGTCAGGGACCTCCTTCCCCACCTCCGTCCCGTCTCGCTAGCTTTCTTATTATTGTTAACATACTTAGCTACGTCGCCCCGGAGGGTTCGTCATGCTGGGTCAGAGGACGGCGCCGACACACTGTAGAAGCACTATGAGGAGATCCTCATGTCCATGAGGGTGAATAAAGTAATTGTTAGATCTAAACGAAGCGTAAGTGTGTAGCGTTGCTTTGCGTCCGTGCTGGTGTCTGTGATTTGTGTGGTATCACGCGTGGCGGCGTGCCCGACCCTCTGGGGGCAGGTATCAGGTTACCGTCACAGCGCACCACCGCAAGCACCGCCGCCACAGCCGCAGCCTTCCCTGGCCGCAAGCACCGCCACAGCCGCAGCCTTCCCCGGCCACAAGCACCGCCACAGCCGCAGCCTTCCCTGGCCACAAGCACCGCCACAGCCGCAGCCTTCCCTGGCCGCAAGCACCGCCACAGCCGCAGCCTCCCCTGGCCGCAAGCACTGCCACAGCCGCAGCCTTCCCTGGCCACAAGCACCACCACAGCCGCAGCCTTCCCTGGCCGCAAGCACCGCCACAGCCGCAGCCTTCCCTGGCCGCAAGCACCACCACAGCCGCAGCCTTCCCTGGCCACAAGCACCGCCACAGCCGCAGCCTTCCCTGGCCGCAAGCACCACCACAGCCGCAGCCTTCCCTGGCCACAAGCATCGCCACAGCCGCAGCCTTCCCTGGCCGCAAGCACCGCCACAGCCGCAGCCTCCCCTGGCCGCAAGCACCGCCACAGCCGCAGCCTTCCCTGGCCACAAGCACCACCACAGCCGCAGCCTCCCCTGGCCACAAGCACCACCACAGCCGCAGCCTTCCCTGGCCACAAGCACCACCACAGCCGCAGCCTCCCCTGGCCACAAGCACCACCACAGCCGCAGCCTTCCCTGGCCACAAGCACCGCCACAGCCGCAGCCTTCCCTGGCCACAAGCACCACCACAGCCGCAGCCTCCCCTGGCCACAAGCACCGCCACAGCCGCAGCCTTCCCTGGCCGCAAGCACCGCCACAGCCGCAGCCTCCCCTGGCCGCAAGCACCGCCACAGCCGCAGCCTCCCCTGGCCGCAAGCACCGCCACAGCCGCAGCCTTCCCTGGCCGCAAGCACCGCCACAGCCGCAGCCTCCCCTGGCCGCAAGCACCGCCACAGCCGCAGCCTTCCCTGGCCGCAAGCACCGCCACAGCCGCAGCCTTCCCTGGCCGCAAGCACCGCCACAGCCGCAGCCTCCCCTGGCCACAAGCACCACCACAGCCGCAGCCTTCCCTGGCTACAAGCACCGCCACAGCCGCAGCCTTCCCTGGCCACAAGCACCGCCACAGCCGCAGCCTTCCCTGGCCGCAAGCACCGCCACAGCCGCAGCCTTCCCTGGCCACAAGCACCACCACAGCCGCAGCCTTCCCTGGCCACAAGCACCGCCACAGCCGCAGCCTTCCCTGGCCACAAGCACCGCCACAGCCGCAGCCTTCCCTGGCCACAAGCACCGCCACAGCCGCAGCCTTCCCTGGCCACAAGCACCGCCACAGCCGCAGCCTTCCCTGGCCGCAAGCACCGCCACAGCCGCAGCCTTCCCTGGCCACAAGGTGAACTGTGTTCACCTGTGAGTAAATAGATCCAATAGTTGTTAAGGTGGCAGGCAGTGTGAGGACGGGCCTCTTCCCTATTAGGGTCCACTGCAGGTGCCTGTGTTCCTACGACGTCTTGTGTATTCTTCAACCCTTTGGGTGTCTCACCCTAGCCTTACGTGTCGACTCTCAACACTTCTCTTTACGTGGTAATGGTCCGCGACGGACTGAAACGTCGTCGTTTGTACAGTTTCTGATGCGTGGTTTGGTCATAATGTCTTCAGCCAGGTTGTTAACACTCGCCGCCTGCAGGCCATTAGGGCGCGTGACCCCCTATTAGCTGCTCTAAGTGCTCAACATATTAGGAGGATGGTCTCGTGTCCACACCACTATCTCATCTTGTCATACTCGCTAATTTGCACCATAAGCCAACCAAGGGGCGTGACAGCTGAGTGGCAGCGCTTCGGATTCGTAGTCCTGAGGTTCCAGGGTCGATCCCAGGTGGAGGCGGAAACAAATGGGCAGTTTATTTCACCTTGTTGCATCTGTTCACCTAGCAGTAAATACGTACCTGGGAGTTTAGAGAGCTGCTACGGGCTGCTTCCTGGGGGGTGTGTAAGAAAAAGGAGGCCTGGTCGAGGACCGGGCCGCGGGGACGCTAAGCCCCGAAATCATCTCAAGATATGGTTGAGTGAGTTACCGTTTATTCAGCGTTAAATTAGCGTTGTTTCAAGATAATTCTTGGACATTGTGCCCACTGGACGTGAGCGGGTTTTACCGTTACTGCGTTGTTAGAGCGTTATAACAAGGTAGTAACGTCCTTGTTGCGCTGTGTGTTATCCCGGCAGGAAAGCATGGTTGGAGTAACGTTGAAGTAACGCAGGAGTATTGTTATATAGCGCGCGTTACCAGGTACTCCGGCCTCGTTCGCTGCCGGACAGCATAATCTATTGTACTGACGCTACCCGTCCTCTTTAAATAACGTTATATATATATATATATATATATATATATATATATATATATATATATATATATATATATATATATATATATATATATATATATATTGTGACGGGAAAGTGTTGGAGTGTAGATGTTCCGCAGTCCTCCAATGCCAGGTGTCAATGCCTGGTCACACTTACAAAAACAAAGATAGTTTGCTTGCCTGTTGTCTGTGGTAAGTTAGAGGGAGGAACACGTAAAACACAAAGTATGAACAATGAAGCTTTAATATATTTACTTTAAACATAAATGAAAATAAAGACAAATCTTGGGTAAATGACTAGTGCAATAAAATGACAAAGATAAATGCAAAAACACAATAGATTAAATAATATAATGGCGAAATGGTGCTGAGAATATTGGCTTTAGCTGAGACTTCCCTTAGTATATGAAAGCCAGAGAGCTTAGTATGCCAGAGAGAGATGTCAACTCTAAGAGCACAAAGAATATTCTGAAGTTGATGGCTGGTCAGGCTCAGATGTCGACTCAGGTAGATGGTGCTGAGGTGCAGGGTGCAGGTGCGCGGTCGGCGAGTCACCAATCAGGAGCAGGCAGGCTGGGATGGGTAGTTTGCTGGTTGACGACGAGCCGGCGTGGAGGGTGTGTGGAGTAGGGGTGTTCTTGGGTACGTTTTGCCTCCTGGTCAAAACGTTTTGTGGTACCGGTGACGTATCTTGAATGTAGCATCTTGTACTTGTAGAATTGACGTAACTTTAGGTAGGGAAGAGCAGGCTCACTCTCTCTTGAAAGAGATTATCGTCACAATATATATATATATATATATATATATATATATATATATATATATATATATATATATATATATATATATATATATATATTGGTGCATACTGGCAGCAGGTTTTCTTTCAAACATGTCTCATTGAATATGACCGCATATTCTGTATTTACTATTTTCTGGTTTAGGGCTTCTATCCCTCTAACAGTTAGAGGGATAGAAGCCTTAAACCAGAAAATAGTAAATACAGAATATGCGGTCATATTCAATGAGACATATATATATATATATATATATATATATATATATATATATATATATATATATATATATATATATATATATATATAAATATATATATATATAAATATATATATATATATATATATATATATATATATATATATATATATATTTATATATATGCATATATACTTTTGTTTCGCAGGGATATTCTTGCGCGGGCCCTAAGCCTCTGGCTGGCCCACTAAGTGTCACTCGTATCTCGTTTCTTTCTAACTTAGGCGGTGGACTATTGACGGCAGAAGTCATCGACTTCTTTAATTGTTGCAACATTCCTCGCCGTGACAGCTTCATCATTTACCGCCAATTTTTCGCGCCATTTTTCGTTAATAATGGCGGGCGGCCGTTGTTGGTGTTTGTGTTCTATGAGGATTTTGGCGCGCATTTTGTGTTGTGTCTGGGGCCACAACAGACAGACACCTGGGCCACGTGTGGTCCCAGACTCCTCGACCCACACATGGCCCAGGTGTCTGACTCCTCGGTCCACACACGGCCCAGGTGTCTGACTCCTCGCCCCACACGCATCAGATGAATATATATGTGCCAAGACGTGTCTTCCAAGTCATGAATGTAGTCTGACATTTAGGATAATATATACATAGTCGTTATTTATGACAATCTTTGGCCAGAGGAGCGTAAGGTGAAGCGTCCTGTTATACTCCATCCTCCACTGATAAGGTCCTGCTGATCAGGTCCCCCCCCTTACCCTGGGGCCAGGGGGGGGGTGAGGCTACAGTCGACGTCCTTATATGATCGAAACAGGACCGAGGTTGACTTAAGGTCACGGACGATATTAAGGTCAAGATCAAAGTCAAGGTCGATATTAAGGTCAAGGTCGATATTAAGGTGAACATCGACATTAAGGTCAAGGTCGATATTAAGGTTATGGTCGATATTAAGGTCAAGGACGATATTAAGGTCAAGGTCGACAGTAAGGTCAAGATCGATATTAAGGTCAAGGCCGAGGTCAAGTATCACTACGAGGCCAAGTTGTATCTCGAAATCAAGGTCAAGCTCGAGGTCAAACCTTAAACCCAAGGTCAAGATCAAAGTTACCATAAACGCCAGCCTCAAAAAACGCTTATTGACCAAATCTCAAAATAAAAATAATTTTTGAATTCCCATCAAAGGGAAATTTTTTAGGAAACCGAATTGCAAGTTGACGAAGACTGTACTTACCTAGTTATACTTGCGGAGGTTGAGCTCTAGCTCTTTGGTCCCGCCTCTCAACTGTCAATCAACTAATGTACAGGTGATACTGTGCAGAAGACCCCCCCCCCGAGGGTGTGGGAGGCAGCCCCGAGTGGTTGCCATGGCTCCCAGAAGGTCATCCTCGAGGGCATTTGACCTCTCGATAATAGAAGGTCAAGGGTCATTCACCGTCGTGATGTGATCAATGACCCTTAAGGTGTCACAATCGATACAGTGGCTCGTCTGAGGATTACTCTCAAGATACAGTAGAGGAGACTGTAGTTTTAGCTCCTTGAAATCATGACAGTTACAGCTGGAGCGAAGAAGAGATACAGCAATGGAAAAAAAACGAGATTATAGCCATTCATTTCTGACCATTTTCAACCTGATCCGCCAAAATTATTTTTGCCTTTCGTACTTTGTACGAAATGTACAAAATATGGACTGTGGAACAAAATGTTTTTTTTTTATTGTTATTATTGAAAGAAAGAGAGAGAGAGAGAGAGAGAGAGAGAGAGAGAGAGAGAGAGAGAGAGAGAGAGAGAGAGAGAGAGAGAGAGAGAGAGAGAGGAGCAACACAATATAATCTTTTCTTAGGCCTAGTGTAGTAATTACAGGTACTCTGTTAGGCCTCAAATTGAGAATATTAAGTCTGGGAGTGCTGCCATTTTTTTTCTAAAGTGATGCCCCATGTAGTTGGGCAGTGTTCCTCTGCTCTACCCTCATGCCCTTGCTTATCCTCATATCCCAGCTCCTTGTCTTTATATCCCAGCTCCTTGTCTTTATATCCCAGCTCCTTGTCCTCATATCCCAGCTCCTTGTTCTCATATCCCAGCTTCTTGTTCTCATATCCCAGCTCCTTGTCCTCATATCCCAGCTCCTTGTTCTCATATCCCAGCTCCTTGTCCTCATATTCCTGCCAAAGAAGAAAAATAAGAAATAATCACTCGGGGTTCTATTACATATCTGAAGGAAGAGTTTCAGATCAGCATTAGCATCTAGGAACAAGGTTTCGTACATGTAAATAACACATGAGAATGTGTGGAGTGTTTGGCATGTTTGGAGGGTTTTAAACACGGGGCCGAGCTGTGTGTTGTCTCAAGACAGTTTACTGTAGTTCTGATAGCGGATTTTTTGCTGGTAATGATGGGTTTAAGGTAATTTGTAGTGGTTTAATCCTCTATTGTAAAGTGGTTGAACTCTCTCTCTCTCAATGCTCCCCTTGAGATAGAGAGAGAGAGAGAGAGAGAGAGAGAGAGAGAGAGAGAGAGAGAGAGAGAGAGAGAGAGAGAGAGAGAGAGAGAGAGACAGAGACACAGAGAGAGAGAGAGACAGAGAGAGAGAGAGAGAGAGAGAGAGAGAGAGAGAGAGAGAGAGAGAGAGAGAGAGAGAGAGAGAGAGAGAGACAGAGACAGAGACACAGAGAGAGAGAGAGAGAGGAGAGAGAGAGAGAGAGAGAGACAGAGAGAGACAGAGAGAGACAGAGAGAGACAGAGAGAGAGAGAGAGAGAGAGAGAGAGAGAGAGAGAGAGAGAGAGAGAGAGAGAGAGAGAGAGAGAGAGACAGAGAGAGAGAGAGAGAGAGAGAGAGAGAGAGAGAGAGAGAGAGAGAGAGAGAGAGAGAGAGAGAGAGGTTATAGTCAGGTTAAAGAGCCCACGGCACGACTGGGCCACCTGGCCAACACGACCTTTGACGGGAGGTGTACACGGGTGCATGACTGGAGGGCTGAGTGACCTCTGACCTGGCCAGGCACTCTGTGTGGCACTCTGGCGGCGGGGCTTCACTCCTTCCGTAATGGCGCCCCAACATAATCCCTATTCCCAGGAAGCCTCTTTGACTCCTAGATGAACAGAAGCATCAGGGGGAAAGGAAACGTGCCCAACCGTTGCATTCTACCTCGGGAGTGTTGTAGGCAAAAATACATCTGACGGCAGCGTATACATATTCATTCAGTTCGGCTGATGGTATACATATACATACACACAAGACAGAGTCTGAATGAAGGGATCTTAAATAAGAAAGTTAGGATAAACTCGCCAGCAGACATCCAGCGGCCACCTGATGCTGCTGATCAATACTGAGGAGGAGGAGTGTTGCCAGTGGTGTGTTGCCAGTGGTGTGTGTTGCCAGTGGTGTGTGTTGCCAGTGGTGTGTTGCCAGTGGTGTGTGTTGCCAGTGGTGTGTTGCCAGTGGTGTGTGTTGCCAGTGGTGTGTTGCCAGTGGTGTGTGTTGCCAGTGGTGTGTGTTGCCAGTGGTGTGTGTTGCCAGTGGTGTGTTGCCAGTGGTGTGTTGCCAGCTGTGTGTGTTGCCAGTGGTGTGTGTTGCCAGTGGTGTGTTGCCAGTGGTGTGTGTTGCCAGTGGTGTGTGTTGCCAGTGGTGTGTGTTGCCAGTGGTGTGTTGCCACCTGTGTGTTGCCAGTGGTGTGTGTTGCCAGTGGTGTGTGTTGCCAGTGGTGTGTTGCCAGTGGTGTGTGTTGCCAGTGGTGTGTTGCCAGTGGTGTGTGTTGCCAGTGGTGTGTGTTGCCAGTGGAGTGTTGCCAGCTGTGTGTGTTGCCAGTGGTGTGTGTTGCCAGTGGTGTGTGTTGCCAGTGGTGTGTTGCCAGTGGTGTGTGTTGCCAGTGGTGTGTGTTGCCACCTGTGTGTTGCCACCTGTGTGTTGCCAGTGCTGTGTGTTGCCAGTGATGTGTGCTGCCAGTGGTGTGTGTTGCCAGTGGTGTGTTGCCAGTGGAGTGTTGCCAGCTGTGTGTGTTGCCAGTGGTGTGTGTTGCCAGTGGTGTGTTGCCAGTGCTGTGTGTTGCCAGTGGTGTGTTGCCAGCGGTGTGTTGCCAGTGGAGTGTTGACAGCTGTGTGTTGCCAGTGGAGTGTTGCCAGCTGTGTGTTGCCAGTGGTGTGTTGCCAGCGGTGTGTTGCCAGTGGTGTGTTGCCAGTGGTGTGTTGCCAGTGGTGTTGCCAGCGGTGTGTTGCCAGCGGTGTGTTGCCAGTGGTGTGTTGCCAGTGGTGTGTTGCCAGTGGTGTTGCCAGTGGTGTGTTGCCAGTGGTGTGTTGCCAGTGGTGTGTGTTGCCAGTGGTGTGTTGCCAGTGGTGTGTGTTGCCAGCGGTGTGTTGCCAGTGGTTTGTTGCCAGTGGTGTGTTGCCAGCGGTGTGTTGCCAGTGGTGTGTTGCCAGCGGTGTGTTGCCAGCGGTGTGTTGCCAGTGGTGTTGCCAGTGGTGTGTTGCCAGCGGTGTGTTGCCAGTGGTGTGTTGCCAGTGGTGTGTTGCCAGCGGTGTGTTGCCAGCGGTGTGTTGCCAGTGGTGTGTTGCCAGCGGTGTGTTGCCAGTGGTGTGTTGCCAGTGGTGTTGCCAGTGGTGTGTTGCCAGCGGTGTGTTGCCAGCGGTGTGTTGCCAGTGGTGTTGCCAGCGGTGTGTTGCCAGCGGTGTGTTGCCAGTGGTGTGTTGCCAGCGGTGTGTTGCCAGTGGTGTGTTGCCAGCGGTGTGTTGCCAGTGGTGTGTTGCCAGCGGTGTGTTGCCAGTGGAGTGTTGCCAGCGGTGTGTGTTGCCAGCTGTGTGTGTTGCCAGTGGAGTGTTGCCAGTGGTGTGTTGCCAGTGGTGTGTTGCCAGCAGTGTGTTGCCAGCTGTGTGTGTTGCCAGTGGAGTGTTGCCAGTGGTGTGTTGCCAGCGGTCTTGGGTTTTGTCTATTATAAGATGTAAGAAGATTCCAAATTCTTGAAGCAATTCACATAAGAATAGAACAACCTACCATGAACACCCAGATCACGGAACTATTTACTGTACCCACCATGAGAGTAAGGACAAGACCGGAACATAACGATGCCAACACAGAAGACACTGTTCAACATAATGCTATTACACCCGATTAATCTTTGTATATGCTTCCTCTTGATGCTTCTATATTGGTGCGGAGTCTACAGGAGCTGAAGGAGGCATTCGAGCGGAATTCTGTGTTGAGTTTCACTTACGAGATGGAGAAGGATGGAAAGCTGCCCTTTCTAGATGTAACAGTCATGGAAAGGAGGGGAGGTTTCCACACTGCAGTCTACACTGAGGAAACAAACATAGGAATGTGCCTCAATGCCCATCCTGTGGGTGGTGGTGGACCCCATACCCATCCTGTGGGTGGTAGGGGACCCCATACCCATCTTGTGGGTGGTAGTGGACCCCATACCCATCCTGTGGGTGGTAGGGGACCCCATACCCATCCTGTGGGTGGTAGTGGACCCCATACCCATCCTGTGGGTGGTAGTGGACCCCATACCCATCTTGTGGGTGGTAGTGGACCCCATACCCATCCTGTGGGTGGTAGTGGACCCCATACCCATCCTGTGGGTGGTAGTGGACCCCATACCCATCCTGTGGGTGGTAGTGGACCCCATACCCATCCTGTGGGGGGTGGTGGTAGACCCCATACCTATCCTGTGGGTGGTAGTGGACCCCATACCCATCCTGTGGGTGGTAGTGGACCCCATACCCATCCTGTGGGTGGTAGTGGACCCCATACCCATCCTGTGGGTGGTAGTGGACCCCATACCCATCCTGTGGGTGGTAGTGGACCCCATACCCATCCTGTGGGTGGTAGTGGACCCCATACCCATCCTGTGGGTGGTAGTGGACCCCATACCCATCCTGTGGGTGGTAGTGGACCCCATACCCATCCTGTGGGTGGTAGTGGACCCCATACCCATCCTGTGGGTGGTATTGGACCCCATACCCATCCTGTGGGTGGTGGTGGTAGACCCCATACCTATCCTGTGGGTGGTTGGGGACCCCATGCCCATCCTGTGGGTGGTAGTCCTGTGGGTAGTAGGGGACCCGATACCCATCCTGTGGGTGGTAGGGGACCCCATACCCATCCTGTGGGTGGTAGGGGACCCGATACCCATCCTGTGGGCGGTAGTGGACCCCATACCCATCCTGCGGGTGGTAGTGGACCCCGTACCCATCCTGTGGGTGGTAATGGACCCCATACCCATTCTGTGGGTGGTAGTGGACCCCATACCCATCCTGTGGGTGGTAGTGGACCCCATACCCATTCTGTGGGTGTTAGTGGACCCCATACCCATCCTGTGGGTGGTGGTGGACCCCATACCCATCCTGTGGGCAGTGATGAACCCCCATACCCATACTGTGGGTGGTGGTGGACCCCATACCTATCCTGTGGGTGGTAGTGAACCCCATACCCATCCTGTGAGTGGTGGTGGACCCCATACCCATCCTGTGGGTGGTAGTGAACCCCATACCCATCCTGTGGGTGGTGGTGAACAAATTACAAAGGTACACTATGGGCTCAAACTGATCCTCAAAATTCATTTAGCAAAGTAATGTGCTGTCGAAATCCGCCTGTGACATACGGCTAAAATACGGGGCAATAACAGGCTTAGGAACTATGCCTCAAGCATAGTCTCTAAACTTATGCTGTTTCCACTCACTGTGCTGGGAGGAAGTCACTCTGATGCTCTGGCTCACTCTACTTGCTGGGAGGAAGTCACACTGATGCCCTGGCTCACTCTACTTGCTGGGAGGGAGTCAGACTGATGCCCTGGCTCACTCTACTTGGTGGGAGGAAGTCACTCTGATGCTCTGGCTCACTCTACTTGCTGGGAGGAAGTCACTCTGATGCTCTGGCTCACTCTACTTGCTGGGAGGGAGTCACACTGATGCCCTGGCTCACTCTACTTGCTGGGAGGAAGTCACTCTGATGCTCTGGCTCACTCTACTTGCTGGGAGGGAGTCACACTGATGCCCTGGCTCACTCTACTTGCTGGGAGGAAGTCACTCTGATGCTCTGGCTCACTCTACTTGCTGGGAGGGAGTCACACTGATGCTCTGGCTCACTCTACTTGCTGGGAGGAAGTCACACTGATGCTCTGGCTCACTCTACTTGCTGGGAGGAAGTCACTCTGATGCTCTGGCTCACTCTACTTGCTGGGAGGGAGTCACACTGATGCCCCTGGCTCACTCTACTTGCTGGGAGGAAGTCAGACTGATGCTCTGGCTCACTCTACTTGCTGGGAGGAAGTCAGACTGATGCTCTGGCTCACTCTACTTGCTGGGAGGAAGTCAGACTGATGCTCTGCTTCACTCTACTTGCTGGGAGGAAGTCAGACTGATGCTCTGGCTCACTCTACTTGCTGGGATGAAGTCAGACTGATGCTCTGGCTCACTCTACTTGCTGGGAGGAAGTCACACTGATGCTCTGGCTCACTCTACTTGCTGGGAGGAAGTCACACTGATGCTCAGCTTCACTCTACTTGCTGGGAGGAAGTCACACTGATGCTCTGCTTCACTCTACTTGCTGGGAGGAAGTCAGACTGATGCTCTGGCTCACTCTACTTGCTGGGAGGAAGTCAGACTGATGCTCTGGCTCACTCTACTTGCTGGGAGGAAGTCACACTGATGCTCTGGCTCACCCTACCTGATGAACCTGTCTGCTTCAGTATGGCTGGCGGCACCGCCCTCTTCACCAGGCCTAAAGGGGATGTAGGTGTTAGACACTGTGTACACTCCCGCCCTGACGCTCTCTCATCTACCTATCTACACCCTCTCACATCTACCTATCTACACCTTCTCACATGTACCCCTCTGTGTTCAACACCGCGCCACAGATGCCACAACACCCTCCCGGAGACCGGCACCGGAGCAGAGCGGCACGAGCTATGAGGAAAGTTTCAGATTTACCGACAATGATATCGAGGGACCCAACGCTGAAAGAGGCACTGAAGCAATCAGACCAGTTCAAAGCAGGTCGGACCAACCGGGCTGTTGTGGGTGTGTATGGGGCCAAGCCACGGGCTTTAAGTTATCACAAGAGGAGCCTGCTGGATCCTGGCCGGGCTTGGGGCTTAAAGAGGCCAATACTGAAGGACCAAGAACAGTGTTTCATCATAGAGGTCTCTCAAGAATATACGTCTTATGGGGCTCAGTCTGGAAAAAGATGTTAAGAAAATAATAAATATGAAGAATTAAGGACTCTATAGGAGCTCATATTGGTTCATACGAGGCAGTGACTATTGTTCCATACGAGGCAGTGACTATTGGTCCATACGAGGCAGTGACTGTTGGTCCATACGGGGCAGTTACTATTGGTCCATACGAGGCAGTGACTATTGGTCCATACGAGGCAGTGACTATTGGTCCACACGAGGCAGCGACTATTGGTCCACACGAGGCAGTGACTATTGGTCCACACGAGGCAGTGACTATTGGTCCATACGAGGCAGTGACTATTGGTCCATACGAGGCAGTGACTATTGGTCCACACGAGGCAGTGACTATTGGTCCACACGAGGCAGTGACTATTGGTCCATACGAGGCAGTGACTATTGGTCCATACGAGGCAGTGACTATTGGTCCATACGAGGCAGTGACTATTGGTCCATACGAGGCAGTGACTATTGGCCCATACGAGGCAGTGACTATTGGTCCATACGAGGCAGTGACTATTGGTCCACACGAGGCAGTGACTATTGGTCCACACGAGGCAGTGACTATTGGTCCACACGAGGCAGTGACTATTGGTCCACACGAGGCAGTGACTTGGTCCACACGAGGCAGTGACTTGGTCCACACGAGGCAGTGACTTGGTCCATACGAGGCAGTGACTTGGTCCATACGAGGCAGTGACTTGGTCCACACGAGGCAGTGACTTGGTCCATACGAGGCAGTGACTATTGGTCCACACGAGGCAGTGACTATTGGTCCACACGAGGCAGTGACTATTGGTCCACACGAGGCAGTGACTATTGGTCCATACGAGGCAGTGACTATTGGTCCATACGAGGCAGTGACTATTGGTCCACACGAGGCAGTGACTATTGGTCCACACGAGGCAGTGACTATTGGTCCATACGAGGCAGTGACTATTGGTCCATACGAGGCAGTGACTATTGGTCCATACGAGGCAGTGACTATTGGTCCATACGAGGCAGTGACTATTGGCCCATACGAGGCAGTGACTATTGGTCCATACGAGGCAGTGACTATTGTTCCATACGAGGCAGTGACTATTGGTCCATACGAGGCAGTGACTATTGGTCCACATGAGGCAGCGACTATTGGTCCATACGAGGCAGCATATATTTACATCCACCCAAACTCATTCAATACATATGTCTGAACTACGCTTGAAACAAGCCAGTGATCTCACGTCAATTTTGTTACCCGGTAATTTGTTCCATAAATCAACAACAGTCTTTTCAAGCCTGTATTTACCCAGGTCTTTTCTGAAGCTAAATTTGCCTAATGTGCCCTCTACCTTTTCATCCCACGTATTGACTATGTAACCCCACACCCACTGCGTGTTGGCAGCTTCAACCGACCTAGTAAATTAAGCTTAGGACCAGCTAAGCACATTTACAACAGGGTGTCAGATTCACGAAGCAGTTACGCAAGCACCTAAGAACCTGTACATCGTAATTTTTGGCGGCTTTGTTTACAATTATTAAACAGTTAGTGAGCTCCGAAGCACCAGGAGGCTGTTTATAACAATGACAATAGTTGTTTTGGGAAGTTTTCATGCTTGTAAACTGTTTAATAAATATAACCAAAGCTGGCAAAGATTGAGGGAAAGATGGACATGTTCGTAAGTGCTTGCGTAACTGCTTCGTGTATCTGGCCTTTGGTCTGGAAGTATGATTAATCCCCCCCCCCTCCCCTCTCCCCCTCCCCCCCCCCCGGGATGCTTAGGTTTCGTCGCCAAACAAGACCAACTTCGACCAGAGATTTATAGCCAATCAATCTTATGTGTGTGTATAAAAAGGTTCTGTCCAGGCGTCAGGGTGCATGTGTAACCCCTTTGTGGTGGTGGTGGTGGTGGTGGTACCACCACCACCACCACCACCACCACCACCACCACCTGGTTGATGGGGTTCTGGGAGTTCTTCTACTCCCCAAGCCCGGCCCGAGGCCAGGCTCGACTTGTGAGAGTTTGGTCCACCAGGCTGTTGCTTGGAGCGGCCCGCAGGCCCACATACCCACCACAGCCCGGTTGGTCCGGCACTCCTTGGAGGAATAAATCTAGTTTCCTCTTGAAAATGTCCACGGTTGTTCCGGCAATATTTCTTATGCTTGCTGGGAGGACGTTGAACAACCGCGGACCTCTGATGTTTATACAGTGTTCTCTGATTGTGCCTATGGCACCTCTGCTCTTCATTGGTTCTATTCTACATTTTCTTCCATGTCGTTCACTCCAGTACGTTGTTATTTTACTGTGTAGATTTGGTACTTGGCCCTCCAGTATCTTCCAGGTGTATATTATTTGATATCTCTCTCGTCTTCTTTCTAGTGAGTACATTTGGAGGGCTTTGAGACGATCCCAATAATTTAGGTGCTTTATTGCGTCTATGCGTGCCGTATATGTTCTCTGTATTCCCTCTATTTCAGCAATCTCTCCTGCTTTGAAGGGGGAAGTGAGTACTGAGCAGTACTCAAGACGGGACAACACAAGTGCCTTGAAGAGTACAACCATTGTGATGGGATCCCTGGATTTGAAAGTTCTCGTAATCCATCCTTTCATTTTTCTGGCTGTCGCAATATTTGCTTGGTTATGCTCCTTAAACGTTAGGTCGTCAGACATTATTATTCCCAAATCCTTTACATGCTGTTTTCCTACTATGGGTACATTTGATTGTGTTTTGTACTCTGTATTATGTTTAAGGTCCTCATTTTTACCGTACCTGAGTACCTGGAATTTATCACTGTTAAACATCATGTTATTTTCTGATGCCCAGTCGAAAACTTTATTAATATCAGCTTGAAGTTTTTCAATGTCCTCAGCCGAGGTAATTTTCATACTGATTTTTGTGTCATCTGCAAAGGATGATACGAAGCTGTGACTTGTATTTTTGTCTATATCTGATATGAGAATAAGGAAAAGCAGTGGTGCAAGGACTGTACCCTGAGGTACAGAGCTTTTCACTGCACTTGGACTAGATTTTATATGGTTGACAGTTACTCGCTGAGTCCTGTTTGACAGAAAACTGAGTATCCAGCGTCCTACTTTGCCGGTTATTCCCATTGACTTCATTTTGTGTGCTATCACGCCATGGTCACATTTATCGAAAGCCTTTGCGAAGTCCGTGTATATCACATCAGCATTCTGTTTCTCTTCTAATGCCTCAGTGACTTTGTCGTAGTGCTCAAGTAGCTGTGAGAGGCACGATCTTCCCGCTCGAAATCCATGTTGGCCTGGGTTATGAAGGTCATTGGTCTCCATGAAATTGGTGACCTGACTCCTAATCACTCTCTCAAATACTTTTATGATGTGCGATGTTAGTGCAACTGGTCTATAATTTTTTGCCAATGCTTTGCTCCCTCCCTTGTGTAGAGGGGCTATGTCTGCTACTTTAAGTGCATCTGGTATTTTCCCCGTGTCCAAGCTCTTCCTCCACACTATACTGAGTGCCTGTGCTACCGGCACTTTGCATTTCTTTATAAATATTGAATTCCATGAGTCTGGACCTGGGGCCGAGTGCATGGGCATGTTTTCAATTTCTTTTTCAAAATTTAGTGCGCTCGTGTTTATACCAGTTATATTTACAGGGGTTTGAATATCCCGCATAAAGAAATTGTCTGGATCTTCCACCTTCATGTTGTTTATTGGAGTGCTAAACATGTCCTCATACTGCTTTTTTAGGATTTCACTAATTTCTTTGTCATCCTCCGTGTATGAACCTTCACTTGTACGAATAGGTCCAATACTGGCAGTGGTTTTTGCTTTTGATTTCGCATATGAGAAGAAATATTTTGGATTTTTCTTTATTTCCTGAATTGCTTTCTGTTCTAACTGCCTTTCTTCAGTTTCATATGAGTGTTTCAATTTCCGCTCGATTTCTTCAATCTCCCTATTTAAATTATTCCTTCTTTGACGGGAAATTCGTGTCTGCATAAGCAGTTCCGTTATTTTTTTCCTGCGTTTATAGTGTCGTCTGCGTTCTCTTTCTACGTTAGATCTCTTTCTGGCTTTCCTCAAAGGAACATGTTTCAGACAGACTTGATACGCTTCTGAAGTCAAATTTTCTATTCCTTCTGTAGGACTTGTATTATTTAGAACAGTTCCCCATGGAATGTTTGTAAGTTCCCTGTTTATTATCTCCCAGTCTATCCTTTTATTATTAAAATTGAATTTACTGAATAGCCCCTCTCGCTTTATCGACGTTTTAGGTCTATTCTGAGTATTGATGGTCGTTTGCACTTCAATGAGTTTGTGATCTGAGTATGTAATATCTGATATCGTAATGTCTCTGATAATGTCTTCATTGTTCGTAAAGACCAGATCTAGAATATTTTC
>NC_091192.1:31968770-31996270 GCF_040958095.1 Procambarus clarkii
GGGCATGCCTTGTGAGGAGGGGGGCATGCCTTGTGAGGAGGGAGGGCATGCCTCGTGAGGAGGGGGGCATGCCTTGTGAGGAGGGAGGGCATGCCTTGTGAGGAGGGAGGCATGCCTTGTGAGGACTGGGGCATGCCTTGTGAGGAGGGGGGCATGCCTTGTGAGGAGGGAGGCATGCCTTGTGAGGAGGGAGGGCATGCCTCGTGAGGAGGGGGGCATGCCTTGTGAGGAGGGGTGTGAGGTACAGCCCAGGTCAGAGACACGTGTGGTGTTCGGTGAAGGGAAGGTGGGGGGGGGTGATGATACAGGTGTGTACAAGTGTGTGGAACACCTGTGATGATGCTTAATTACTGTGTGTGTGTGTGTGTGTGTGTGTTCACCTAGTTGTGCTTGCGGGGGTTGAGCTTTGGCTCTTTGGTCCCGCCTCTCAACTGTCAATCAACTGGTGTACAGGTTCATGAGCCTATTGGGCTCCATCATATCTACATTTAAAACTGTGTATAGAGTCAGCCTCCACCACATCACTGCCTAATGTATTCCATCTGTTAACTACTCTGACACTGAAAAAGTTCCTTCTAACGTCTCTGTGGCTCATTTGGGTACTCAGTTTCCACCTGTGTCCCCTTGTTCGCGTACCACCCGTGTTGAACAGTTTATCTTTATCTACCCTGACAATTCCTCTGAGAATTTTATAGGTAGTGATCATGTCTCCCCTAACTCCTCTATCTTCCAGTGTCGTGAGGTTTAGTCCCAGCAATCTTTCCTCGTAGCTCATTCCTCTCAGCTCGGGGACAAACCTGGTGGCAAATTTCTGAACCTTTTCCAACTTAGTTTTGAGTTTGACTAGATGTGAAATTAAAGCTGCAGCCGCATATCCCAGTATTGGTCTGATCAACCAGGCTGTGATTCATAGGTCAGGCTACGAGCAGCCGCGTCCAACAGCCTGGTTGACCAGTGCAGCAACGAGGAGGTTTGGTCGAGGACCGGGCCACGTGGACGCTAAGCCCCAAAATAATCGCAAGGTAACCGCAAGGTAGGTAAAGTCGCCAGCCTTGCATACGCCGCTGATATTATCCTTTTGATGTGGGCTTCAGGGGACAGGTCTGGTGTGATATCAACCCCCAAGATCTTTCCCTCGTCCTGATTCCTGAAGGATTTCCTCTCCCAGCTGGTACCTTGTGTTTGGCCTCCTGCTCCCTACGCCTATCTTCATCACTTTGCACCTGTTCGAGTTAAACTCTAGTTGCCATTTGTTGGATCATTCCTTCAGTCTGTCCAGGTCATCTTGCTGTCTTCCTCTGTTTTAATCCTTCTCATAATTTTAGCATCATCAGCAAACAGTGAGAGGAATGAGTCTATACCTTCTGGATATATTCACGAAACAGGATAGGTCCGAGTACAGAGCCCTGTTGGACTCCACTGGTGACATCACGCCAGTCTGAAGTCTCACCCCTCACTGTAACTCACTGAGGTCTCACCCCTTATCCACTGGAGCGCCTTACCAGTTACTCCTGCCTGTTTCTCCAACTTATGCAACAGTTTTTTATGGGGGTACTGTATCAAACGCGTTTTGACGGCCCAAAAAGTGCAGTCTGCCTATCCTTGTCTTTCTTGCTTAATACTTGCTGTTTGGTCATAGAACTCTATTAAACCTGTGAGACACGACTTGCCCTCCCTATACCCATGTTGATGACGTGTTACAAAGTCCCTTCTCTCCAGATGTGCTACCAGGCTTTTTCTCACCATCTTCTCGCGTGCGTGTGTGTGTGTGTGTGTGTGTGTGTGTGTGTGTGTGTGTGTGTGTGTGTGTGTGTGTGTGTGTGTGTGTGTGTGTCTGTGTGTGTGTGTGTGTGTGTCTGTGTGTGTGTGTGTGTGTGTGTCTGTGTGTGTGTGTGTGTTTGTGTGTGTGTGTGTGTGTGTGTGTGTGTGTGTGTGTGTCTGTGTGTGTGTGTGTGTGTGTGTGTGTGTGTGTGTGTGTGTGTGTGTGTGTGTGTGTGTGTGTGTGTGTGTGTGTGTGTGTGTGTGTGTGTGTGTGTGTCTGTGTGTGTGTGTGTGTGTGTGTCTGTGTGTGTGTGTGTGTGTGTGTGTGTCTGTGTCTGTGTGTGTGTGTGTGTGTGTGTGTGTACTCACCTAGTTGTGCTTGTGGGGGTTGAGCTCTGGCTCTTTGGTCCCGCCTCTCAACCGTCAATCAACAGGTGTACAGATTCCTGAGCCTATTGGGCTCTATCATATCTACACTTGAAACTGTATATGGAGTCAACCTCCACCACATCACTTCCTAATGCATTCCATTTGTCAACCACTCTGACACTAAAAAAGTTCTTTCTAATATCTCTGTGGCTCATTTGGGCACTCAGTTTCCACCTGTGTCTCCTAGTGCGTACGGAGGGGGGGGGGCTCACCTAGATTTACTCACGTAGATGTGATTGCAGAGTGGAGCTAGGCTCCTGGCCCCGCCTTCCGAACGTTCCTAGATTAACGCAATGACTCTTATTTCTCACACTTTTATAATATTTACATCTAAATCTTTTAATCGAATTAGCTTAAACGACTTTTACGTCTATCAACCAACCACCTGGTCTGGACGGTAGAGCGACGGTGTCGCAAACACTTATTTGCAACAAGCAAAGGAAGAACCTCATACCACAGGCACATCAGCCCACCGCCTGTCCCTCAACCAATATGAGATGGGCAGAACCCGTAGGCTTGTACACAAACTTGCTTTGCTGAGTCATCAACATGAGAGAAGAACTGAAGCTTCCAACCATACTAGAGAGAATAATGCAAGTCAACACCACCTTTTGTCTTAAAGTCATGAGAGATCCTACATCTCCTGCATTGCTCAGAGACAAATTATTTAGTGCTGTTAACACCCTTTTGACTGGTGCCGACATACCAACTCACTCCTTTTATGATAATTGGCTGAGAAACAATGCTTACAATCTCATTAAACTTAACATTCCTTTTAAGTGCAATCTACCTGTCTCTGATATTCCTCTTTATCTGTACCCCACCATTCAAGTATCATACACACCTGTCACCAAGAAAGATAATGAGAATGTTGCTCTACTCAAAGCTGTCACTCTTGAAACAATTGCCTCCTCCATCGAGAGTCTAAGATCTCACGAGCACTGTGTCTACACCGACGGCTCAGTCCAGTCTTCTACTGGACGGACTGCAGCGGCATGTAGGTTTTATAGAAATAATATTTGCACAAAGACTGTCAGTGTCAGGTTAAACAACTGGCTGACCTCCACACAAGCAGAACTAGCAGCATTACAACTAGCTCCCAGTACATTAAAAAACATTGGAGGAGGAATAATATTCTGTGATTCAAAGTCTGCTCTTCAAGCAATCGAAAACTTCTCTTGGAAGATCGACAGCAAGAACCTAATACTCCCAATTATAAATGACCTAATTGATGCACAGAGTAAAGGGTCTCGAATCTCCTTTGTATGGATACCTTCACACATAAATATAACCCATCATAATGAGACAGACATTGCAGCCAAATTAGCGTATAACAAGTCTGAAGTTGAATTAGATCTAGGTATCCCCATCTCTGCTGTCAAAGCAGTAATGAAATAGAAAGGGCTACCGTTACCTGTGAGAGGTAGGACTCAACGATGTCATAGAGATGTTAGAAAGTTTTATTTTACCGTAAGTGTAGTGAGTAGATGGAATGACCTAAAGGAGCAGGTTGTAGAGGCTAACTCCATTCATTACTTTAAAAGCAAGTATAGTAGAGAAATAGTCCAGGAGTTATTGCATTAGACAACCAACATCTAGAAAATCAGGGTCCAAGAGCTAGAGGCCGATCGTGCAGGCACAAATGGGTGAGTACACACACATACGTGACTATGTGCTGGCGTTCTTGGCCTTCCTACACTGAAGCAGGGAGGCTGATGAACTCCAAAATACTTTTATGTGAGGTGAACACGTGCACTGAACAGGGTTGAGAGGCGGGACCCAAGAGCCGTGGCTCATCCCCTGCATTTACAGGTAGGTGAGTAAATATCGGTGGCACTTTATGGTTGAATAGTGTGTGTTTGTGGTGAGATGGTTGACCTGTGTTGGTGGTGGGTGTGGTGGCCACGGGGGACCTCCAGCCCTGCCCTAGTCCTCCCTCCCACACCCTGCTCTTGTGGCTCACTCCTCCCGGCACTGTCTCACGCTCTGTCTGTCTGTCTGTGTCTGTCTGTCTGTCTGTCTGTCTGTCTGTCTGTCTGTCTGTCTCTCTCTCTCTCTCTCTCTCTCTCTCTCTCTCTCTCTCTCTCTCTCTCTCTCTCTCTCTCTCTCTCTCACTCTCTCTCTCTCACTCTCTCTCTCACTCTCTCTCTCTCTCTCTCTCTCTCTCTCTCTCTCTCTCTCTCTCTCTCTCTCTCTCTCTCTCTCTCTCTCTCTCTCTCACGCTGTACTCTGACCTAAAATTCAGCGCCAGATAATCTTACTAAAACCCAAGACAAAGTAGTAATAGTAGAGACAATTATTATAGACATTGCGGTATTTTTGGCCATATCCGGTGATGGCAGCATCCGGCCTGGCTGGGGGCTGGGCGGGCCGCGGCCGGCTCCAGGCCACCACGCCCTGCATTCCTGGTGACCGGTCTCGGGCCCGCCTGCTCCCTACCTCTGCCACTCTGTAACATATACAATGGTTATCTTGAGATGATTTCGGGGCTTTCGTGTCCCCGCGGCCCGGTCCTCGACCAGGCCTCCACCCCCAGGAAGCAGCCCGTGACAGCTGACTAACACCCAGGTACCTATTTTACTGCTAGGTAACAGGGGCATAGGGTTACCTTGAGGTTATCTTGAGATGATTTCGGGGCTTTTTAGTGTCCCCGCGGCCCGGTCCTCGACCAGGCCTCCACCCCCAGGAAGCAGCCCGTGACAGCTGACTAACACCCAGGTACCTATTTTACTGCTAGGTAACAAAGGCATAGGGTGAAAGAAACTCTGCCCATTGTTTCTCGCCGGCGCCTGGGATCGAACCCAGGACCACAGGATCACAAGGCCAGTGTGCTGTCCGCTCGGCCGACCGGCTCCCCTCACAAGAATCTTACGAAGCTCCTGGATATATATTTACTAAAAGGTGAACAGATGCATCAGGTGTAAGAAGACGTGTCTAAAGGTATATGTCTTGGGTGGGAATCGAACCCGCGACCTTCAGATTATAAGCCGACTTCCATGCTTGAACATGCCTTGAGGTTAACCTTGACTAGCTTTCGAGGATCAATGTCCATGTGGCCCGGTCTCTGACAAGGCCAGGATTCATCATATAAACAACCATTGACGGAACCAGTAGATCTTTCCTCAGTCACGGTGGCTTTGTTTACATTTATTAAACACTTAAGAGCTTGTACACTTGACAACCCCCGGGTTGTTACTGTTATAAACAGCCTCGTACAGTGCTGCGCTCGTCAGGTGGCTGATAATAGTAAACACAGCCGCCATGCTCCAGGGAAGATATAAAGGTTTCGTAAGTGGTTGTGTAACTACTTGCTGACTCCCGACCCTGGTCAACCAGGCTGTTGACCAAGTCCCTCGGAATAAGTCCCTCGGAATAAGTCCCTCGGAATAAATCCCTCGGAATAAGTCCCTCGGAATAAGTCCCTCGGAATAAGTCCGTTGGGATAAGTCCAGTACTCTGACCAAATGACTTCTAGACTGTTAAAAGTCAGTGGTATTTTCAACTCAGTTTCTTTCTTTAGTTCATTTAGCTAAGCAAGTGACAATATGGTGAAGCTAGTTACACAATTGTTAATGTTATGTATACATGTACATATATATATATATATATATATATATATATATATATATATATATATATATACACAATCATTTACACAAATACATATACATCTCGATAATCTTTTGCATCACGAGTGATTCAACAAGAGGCTCACAACAGTCACTATACAAGGCAGTTTACGTCTATGGTGAGTCACACAGTTACTAGTCTTGCTCTACACCCACCCAACTGGGCGGCAGCTTTACAGTCATGTGCAGGCTGCACCTACAGTCACGTGCAGGCTGCACCTACAGTCACGTGCAGGCTGCACCTACAGTTACGTGCAGGCAGCACCTACAGTCACGTGCAGGCTGCACCTACAGTCACGTGCAGGCAGCACCTACAGTCACGTGCAGGTTGCACCTACAGTCACGTGCAGGCTGCACCTACAGTCACGTGCAGGCTGCACCTACAGTTACGTGCAGGCAGCACCTACAGTCACGTGCAGGCAGCACCTACAGTCACGTGCAGGCAGCACCTACAGTCACGTGCAGGTTGCACCTACAGTCACGTGCAGGCTGCACCTACAGTCACGTGCAGGCTGCAACTACAGTCACGTGCAGGCTGCACCTACAGTCACGTGCAGGCTGCACCTACAGTCACGTGCAGGCAGCACCTACAGTCACGTGCAGGCTGCACCTACAGTCACGTGCAGGCTGCACCTACAGTCACGTGCAGGCTGCACCTACAGTCACGTGCAGGTTGCACCTACAGTCACGTGCAGGCTGCACCTACAGTCACGTGCAGGCTGCAACTACAGTCACGTGCAGGCTGCACCTACAGTCACGTGCAGGCTGCACCTACAGTCACGTGCAGGCAGCACCTACAGTCACGTGCAGGCTGCACCTACAGTCACGTGCAGGCTGCACCTACAGTCACGTGCAGGCTGCACCTACAGTCATGTGCAGGCAACACCTACAGTCACGTGCAGGCTGCACCTACAGTCATGTGCAGGCTGCACCTACAGTCACGTGCAGGCTGCACCTACAGTCACGTGCAGGCAACACCTACAGTCACGTGCAGGCTGCACCTACAGTCATGTGCAGGCTGCACCTACAGTCACGTGCAGGCTGCACCTACAGTCAGCAAATTTTGGATACTTCCCTAAGATTCTTGGCAGTACATCATTAAGAATGAAGTACTTCCAGACTTCATTCATCATGATGTACTGCCTGGAATCTTATCCAAGTATCCAAAATTGTTGCCGAAGCCATTTCCACCTAATGACCCAACAGCTCCAAGTAGTCACTGACCAGAAGTTCGTTTTCATTGACACAATTCACTTATATGAGAGAACACGAGCCACAATCGTAATATATATATATATATATATGGCGTAGATAGGCCTTCACTCTCCTAAGGTTGGTAGGCCTTAAGTCCAAACACACCAAACAAGCCCAAGTTAAGGCCCACCTAGCAACAAGACCAGAGTTGTCACACGTGTTGCAGTAGTGCATGCACTCTGGGCCACTGCGTAACTCGACCACTCGAGGGCGACCTCTGGGGCCGGCAGTATTTACACCGCTCCTCAATGGTTTGTTTACATTTGGAAATGCAAGATGGCCGCCGCTTGAGCGGCTACGAGCCTAACACGTTAACGCCTCGCCCCTGCAAATTTTATTGGGTAATTAATAGAATTGTTTATTGTTTATAATAAGTAGACTGGTAGAAACGCTGGTAACGTAACTACTTCCACTACCACATCTACTAGCAGCGGCTATAATGTTACTAGCAGTGTTGTGGTAGTCGTCAAGCACACGCCTTACACCACTGCACCACGACATGCTCAAAAGCAATGTATCCTGGGATTATTTCATTGATTCATCTCGTTAATGTGATTTATTTCTTTATTATTATTATTATTGGAGGTGATTTTTTTTATTTAAGTGTTTTAAAATACTTTTAAATGGTAAATTGGGTCTGTCATTCACCTTCATCTGAGCACTTCGTCATTGTCGTCACTTTCGCCATAATGATCATTATTATTATGGTGACGTAATCATGGTCTGTGATAGTGGGAAGATAGTGAGTAGCGAGTGAGGCGGTGTGTGTGTGTGTGTGTGTGTGTGTGTGCGTGTGTGTGTGCGTGTGTACTCACCTAGTTGTGTTTGCGGGGGTTGAGCTCTGGCTCTTTGGTCCCGCCTCTCAACCGTCAATCAACAGGTGTACAGATTCCTGAGCCTATCGGGCTCTGTCATATCTACACTTGAAACTGTGTATGGAGTCAGCCTCCACCTCACCACATGTGTGTGTGTGTGTGTGTGTGTGTGTGTGCGTGTGTGTGTTTACTAGTTGTGTTTTTACGGGGGTTGAGCTTTTTGCTCTTTCGGCCCGCCTCTCAACTGTCAATCAACTGTTTTACTAACTACTTTTTTTTTTTTTTTTTTTTTCCCACACCACACACACACACACACCCCAGGAAGCAGCTCGTGACAGCTGACTAACTCCCAGGTACCTATTTACTGCTAGGTAACAGGGGCATTCAGGGTGAAAGAAACTTTGCCCATTTGTTTCTGCCTCGTGCGGGAATCGAACCCGTGCCACAGAATTACGAATCCTGCGCGCTATCCACCAGGCTACGAGGCCCCTAGGCTGTGTGTGTGTGTGTGTGCAGAGGGTCGTCGCGTGGCAGCGTACACGCCTCTCATCCTCTAACTGCATTTAGGTAATTGCACTTAGGAAATTGCAGGTACAAATGTGTGTGTGAGAGTTTGCGCGCACACGCGCGAATACACACACTCTCACACACACACACGCACGCACGTACGCACGGACGCACACACGCACACACGCACACACACACACACACACACACACACACACACACACACACACACACACACACACACACACACACACACACACACACACACACACACACACACACACACACGCACACACACACACACACACACACACACACACACACACACACACACACACACACACACACATGGTAATAGGATACGGGATACATACTCCGCTTACAACAGTAAATAGTATGAGGAAATATTTTTCTCATGCGTGTGTGTGTGCGTGTACTCACCTAGTTGTGTGTGTGTCTGTTTGTGTGTTTACTATTTGTGCCTGAAGGATCGAGGTGCTAGCTCTTGGACCCCGCTTTTCTAACCGTTGGTTGTCTAATGTACTGACTCCCGACCTGTTTTTCTCTCAAACACACACACACACCCAGGAAGCAGCCCGTAGCAGCTGTTTAGCTCCCACGTACCTATTTACTGCAAGGTAAACAGGGGCGTCAGGTGAAAGAAACTTTGCCTATTTGTTTCTGCCTCGACCGTGAATCGAACCCGGGCCCTTAGGGCTACGACCTCCGGGCGCTGTCGACTCAGCCGCGAGGCCCTAAGTGTGTGTGTGTGTGTGTGTGTGTACTCACCTAGATGTGATAGTAGGGTCGAGCCAGGCTCCCAGCCCCGCCTTCCGAACGTTCTTAAATGAATGTAATGACTCATTTTTCTCACACTTTTTTCATATTTTTCAGGTAAGAGTCCTTCACTGTATATAGGGCCCGGGAAGCTCCTTTGTCAGAGTCTGTACTGGTCTGCGCATTCCTGTTCCAGTCCTCATAACTATGCATTTGACTGGGTTAAATTCTAACAGCCACTTTTCAGACAACTTCTGGAGTGTGTCCAAATCGTCTTGTAATGCATCACAGTCTAACTCTGACCTGACTCTTATCATTAGTTTGCATCGTCTGCAAACATTGGTATGAAGGAACGAATGTCCTCTGTCAGGTCCTTGACAAATATTAGAAACAGTGCAGGGCCTAGAACCAACCCTTGCGGTACTCCACTCGTATCCTTCCACTCTGATGTCTCTGCTCTCACTCTAACCTTCTGCTTCCTTCCTGATACTCTCAGATACAGATACTCTCTCTGACCCATCTTACGACTCTTCCAGATCTACAGAGTCTTCCAGACTCTTTCATAATCTTTCACGTGGGACCGTATGAGATGCTGTCTGACCGTCAAGTCAGCCCAGTCGTCTCTCGCTTGTTTTATTTGTTGTAGAACTTCAGCAAGTTTTTCAAGGAAGATTTTCGTTCAGTGCACCGGCACTAAAACCATACAATATTTGTATGTGTGTGTGTGTGTGTGTGTGTGTGTGTGTGTGTGTGTGTGTGTGTGTGTGTGTGTGTGTGTGTGTGTGTACTCACCTAATTGTACTCACCTAATTGTGCTTGCGGGGGTTGAGCTCTGGCTCTTTGGTCCCGCCTCTCAACCGTCAATCAACTGGTGTACAGATTCCTGAGCCTATTGGGCTCTATCATATCTACATTTGAAACTGTGAATGGAGTCAGCCTCCACCACATCACTTCCTAATGCATTCCATTTGCTAACTACTCTGACACTGAAAAAGTTCTTTCTAACGTCTCTGTGGCTCATTTGGGTACTCAGCTTCCACCTGTGTCCCCTTGTTCGCGTCCCACCAGTGTTGAATAGTTCATCCTTGTTTACCCGGTCGATTCCCCTGAGGATTTTGTAGGTTGTGATCATGTCCCCCCTTACTCTTCTGTCTTCCAGTGTCGTGAGGTGCATTTCCCGCAGCCTTTCCTCATAACTCATGCCTCTTAGTTCTGGGACTAGTCTAGTAGCATACCTTTGGACTTTTTCCAGCTTCGTCTTGTGCTTGACAAGGTACGAGCTCCATGCTGGGGCCGCATACTCCAGGATTGGTCTTACATATGTGGTGTACAAGATTCTGAATGATTCCTTACACCGGTTCCTGAACGCCGTTCTGATGTTAGCCAGCCTCGCATATGCCGCAGACGTTATTCTCTTTATGTGGGCTTCAGGAGACAGGTTTGGTGTGATATCAACTCCTAGATCTTTCTCTCTGTCTGTTTCATTAAGTACTTCATCTCCTATTCTGTATCCTGTGCCTGGCCTCCTGTTTCCACTGCCTAGTTTCATTACTTTGCATTTACTCGGGTTGAACTTCAACAGCCATTTGTTGGACCATTCACTCAGTCTATTCAGGTCATCTTGTAGCCTCCTACTATCATCCTCTGTTTCAATCCTCCTCATAATTTTTGCATCGTCGGCAAACATTGAGAGGAACGAATCTATACCCTCTGGGAGATCATTTACATATACCAGAAACAGTATAGGTCCAAGGACTGACCCCTGCGGGACTCCACTTGTGACGTCTCGCCAATCTGAGACCTCACCCCTCACACAGACTCGTTGTCTCCTGTTGCTTAGGTATTCCTCTATCCACCGGAGTACCTTCCCTCTCACTCCAGCCTGCATCTCCAACTTTCGCACTAGCCTCTTGTGTGGCACTGTATCAAAGGCTTTCTGACAATCCAAAAATATGCAGTCTGCCCACCCTTCTCTTTCTTGCCTTATTTTTGTTGCCTGGTCGTAGAATTCAAGTAACCCTGTGAGGCAGGACCTGCCATCCCTGAACCCATGTTGATGCTGTGTTACAAAGTTCCTTCGCTCCAGATGCTCCACTAGTTTTTTTCGCACAATCTTCTCCATCAGCTTGCATGGTATGCAGGTTAGGGACACTGGCCTGTAGTTCAGTGCCTCCTGTCTATCCCCTTTCTTGTATATCGGGACTACGTTAGCTGCTTTCCAAATATCTGGCAGTTCCCCTGTTGCCAGTGATTTGTTATACACTATGGAGAGTGGTAGGCTCAGTTCTCTTGCTCCTTCCTTTAGAACCCAAGGGGAGATTCCATCTGGGCCTATAGCCTTCGTCACGTCCAACTCTAGTAAACACTTCCTTACTTCCTCACTGGTAATCTCAAACTCTTCCAGTGGTTCCTGGTTAGCTATTCCCTCACTTACCTCTGGAATTTCTCCTTGTTCTAAGGTGAAGACCTCCTGGAATTTCTTATTCAATTCCTCACACACTTCCTTGTCATTTGTAGTGAATCCTTCCGCCCCTATCCTTAATCTCATAACCTGTTCCTTTACTGTTGTTTTTCTCCTAATGTGGCTATGCAACAATTTAGGCTGAGTCTTTGCCTTGCTTGCGATGTCATTTTCGTATTGTCTTTCTGCCTCTCTTCTCATCCTGACATATTCATTCCTGGCACTCTGGTATCTTTCTCTGCTCTCCAGTGTCCTGTTATTCCTATAGTTTCTCCATGCCCTTTTACTTTGCTGCTTAGCTAGCCTACATCTTTGATTAAACCATGGGTTTCTCATCTTCATTTCTCTGTTTTCCTTTTGGACTGGGACAAACTTGTTTGCTGCGTCCTTGCACTTCTGCGTGATGTAATCCATCATATCTTGGGCCGTCTTTCCCCTGAGCTCTGTTTCCCATGCTATATCTGTTAGGAATTTTCTTATCCCCTCATAGTTTCCCTTTCGGTATGCTAACCTTTTGGTTTCGGTATCCCTCCTCGAGTTCAATAACCCTTCTTCAATCAAGTACTCAAACACCAGTACACTGTGGTCGCTCATTCCTACTGGGTCCTCAAAACCGATTTCTCTTATGTCGGAGTCGTTCAGAGTGAAGACTAGGTCGAGTCTCGCTGGTTCGTCATTGCCTCTCATCCTTGTGGGTTCTCCGACATGCTGCGTTAAAAAGTTGCTTGTCACCACCTCCAATAGTTTGGCTCTCCACGTATCCTCGCCTCCATGCGGTTCCTTGTTCTCCCAGTCAATCTTTCCGTGATTGAAGTCGCCCATGATGAGCAGGTGGGATCTATTTCTACAGGCAGCAGAGGCTGCCCTCTCAATTATAGTGTTAACTGCCTTGTTGTTGTTTTCATACTCTTGACTGGGTCTCCTGTCATTTGGTGGAGGGTTGTATATTACTGCTACTACTATTCTTGGTCCTCCCATTGTTATGGTGCCTGCTATGTAGTCTCTGAACTCCTCACAGCCCGGGATGGCCATCTCCTTAAAACTCCATTCCCTTCTCATGAGTAGGGCCACTCCGCCTCCTCCTCTACCTTCCCTCTCTTTCCTTATTACTGTATACTCCTGGGGAAACACGGCATTCGTTATGATTCCAGAGAGTTTTGTTTCAGTGAGTCCGATTACATCTGGGTTAACTTCTTGTGCTCTTTCCCTTAGTTCACTTGTCTTGCTTGTGATCCCATCTATGTTCGAGTACATCACCCTGAAACTGACTCTCTTCTGCTTCTTTTCTGGGGGGGACCTTTGGGATCTGGGGTGAGTGGGAGCTGGGGGGACCTGGCACGGGGGGATTGGTGGAGGAGGGAGGGCTTGGGGTGGTGGGGGAGAGGGGGAGGGTACAGGGGGTGGATAAGAGGGGGAGGGTACAGGGGGTGGATAAGAGGGGGAGGGTACAGGGGGTGGATAAGAGGGGGAGGGTACAGGGGGTGGGTAAGAGAGGGAGGGTTGGGGAAGCATGGGGGGAGGAGAGGCTGTGGGGGATAGGGGAGATGGGGGGGCTTGGGGGGAGAGAAAAGGGTGGAGGGCTTGGGGGGCGTGGGGGAAAAGGGAGGGCTGAGGTGGGTGAGGAAGAGGGGAGGGTTTAGGGGAGTGGGGGAGAGGGGAAGACTTAGGTGGGGTGGGGGAGAGTGGGGGGCTTAGGGGGGAGGGGGAGAAGGGAGGGCATGGGGGTGGGAGAGACGGGAAGGCATGTGGGAGAAGGGAGGGCATGGGGGATGGGGGGGAAGGGAGGTCCTGGGGAGAGGGGTGAGGGGAAGAAGGGGGGTGAGTGGGGGGAGGGTGGGTGGGTGGGGGGAGGGTGCCCTAGGTGGGTACTTAGTGGGGGGCTGACAGGGGATGGGGCAGGTTGGGTGTCTGTTGGGTAGAATTTGGGGGTGGTGCCCCAATCCCTGTGGCTGTTGCACTGTTTGAGGAGGGTTCTCCACTTCCCTCTGGGATTGTAGGGTTCTGGGTTGTGGTACTCTGATTTCCTTCTCTCTCCCTGCGCTCCTTCCTCGCGTCTGCTGTCCGTATTCTCTCTTCCCTTGTCATATCCCTCTGCAGGAATATTTTCTTGAACTTCTCTACACCTTTTAGACAACACTTCCTTGCTAGCAGTTCCTCTTTCGCGATTTCGCTCATGAAAACCACCTTTATCATTCGGTCTCTGTCCTTGTTGTACTTTCCAAGCCTGAAAACCTTTTCAACATTTCGCTCAGCTCCCTCCATCCTTACCTCTTTAAGGATCTCTTTAATCATGTTTTTGTCCTTGTCTCTCCGCTCCTTTGGTCTGGTCCCTGTTTGTTCTTCAATGCCTGCTACTACTACTGCTCTATTTCTCTCTATCAGCCGGCTAGTACATCTAGCTGCTTCCTGAGAGGAAGCCACTTCCATGGCAACTTCCTTAACCGCAGACCTAGCTTCAGGGCTCTTTTTAAGCATTTCAGCAAATGAGAGCTGGGTTGTGGTGGTCCCCTCCACAGTAGCATTCCCATCTCCCTGGGGTACGGTTTGTGTCTGGTATTGTGGAAGAGTCTCCTTTAGGTATCTTATCTCCTCCTTTGCTGCCCTTAAATCATCTGTGTGTGTGTGTGTGTGTGTGTGTGTGTGTGTGTGTGTGAAGCCCAGGGGTGCCACAGGAATCCACCCATGCTCCATCTAAGTGACAACATATGTAAATTATCCGTAGACTTATGTGTCTGCCACCTGAAATCGTCTTTAGTGCGAAGGGGAGTTTTAGGGAGCCAGCTCTCGACACACACTCCGCTCCCCTTCATATAGTCCGGAGCAGCTGCACAAATGGACATGTACATAAATGTGTTCATAATATAACGTATTTTAGACATGAATGTACCAGAATAAAAGTTAGGATTTCTTTACATCTCAAAACTATATTATATGATGACTGTTCAAATTATGGAGCTGACGATGTGAGATAGTGATTGCCCTGATCAGGTTAGTCTACGGTTACCTGTGGCAGGTGGCTACTGTTACCTGTGGCAGGTGGCTACCGTTACCTGTGGCAGGTGGCTACCGTTACCTGTGGCAGGTGGCTACCGTTACCTGTGGCAGGTGGCTACCGTTACCTGTGGCAGGTGGCTACTGTTACCTGTGGCAGGTGGCTACCGTTACCTGTGGCAGGTGGCTACCGTTACCTGTGGCAGGTGGGGTACCGTTACCTGTGGCAGGTGGGGTACCGTTACCTGTGGCAGCTGGCTACCGTTACCTGTGGCAGGTGGCTACCGATACCTGTGGCTGCCTCGTATGGGTCAATAGGAGCTGCTTCGTATGGTCCAATAGACCTTTCTACTTTCCATTAGTATGTTCTTATGTTCGTACCTAAATCTTCGCAATTTGCCTTAATAACTCTCCAGAGTACTGCTGGCCTCACGTGGACACCACTGGCGTGATCAAATGGTTGTTAGTGTTGTAAATGCTGCATTGTTTTCACAAGTAAAATTAATAACAATAGTATTACATGTTAAATAACAAAGATCTTTCTTGTCCTTTCAGGTATATGTGACGCTCATTTGGTTATAGGGAGAGTGGGAAGGTAGGTGTTGATGGTTATACCTGGAGCATACCTGGGGACGGTTTCAAGAGTTCTTCTACTGCCCCAAGCCTGTCCTGAGGCCAGTCTCGACTTGTGATAACTTGGTCCACCAGGCTGTTGCTTGGAGCGGTCCGCAGGACCACATATCCACTACAGTCTGGTTGGTCCGGCACTTCTTGCAAGAACTTATCTAAATGTCTCTTGAAGACATCCATCTTTGTTCCGGCAATATTTCTAATGCTTGCTGGGAGGGTGTTGAACAGCTGTGGACCTCTGATGTTCAGACAGTGTTCTCTGATTGTGCCTATGGCACCTCTGCTCTTCACTGGTTGTATTCTGCATTTCCTTCCGTATCTTTCGCTTCAGTATGTTGTTATTCTACTGTGACAATTTGGGACCTGGCCTTCAAGTATCTTCCATGTATATATTATTTGATAACTTTCTCGTCTCCTTTCCAAAGGGTACATTTTGAGAGCTTTGAGACGGTCCCAATAATTTAGATGTTTTATCGTGTCTATGTGTGCCGTATATGTTGTTTGTAATCCTGCAGGTGTTGCTGGTAATGCTGCAGGTGTTGAGATCAGTGTTGCTACATGTTTGATAAAGTGAACGTTGATGTTATGGGTGTTGCAGCATATGTTAGTCCTATAGTCAAGATTGCAGTGGGTGTTGGGTGTTTCTATGCTCTCCCCCCCTCCCCCTCTCCCCTCTATCTTTACCCCCCTCCACCTAACAGGGAGCTACGACCCTAAGTACCGAACTACCAGAGTGGTAGTTAGCTTCCTTGTGCCTCCTGGTTGGTGGCTGGCTGACCTTTCACTCACGCACTCTCCTCACACACACACACACACACACACACACACACACACACACACACACACACACACACACACACACACACACACACACACACACACACACACACAATATATAAAGTATAATACAATTCATACTTTTAAAACTTGGTATGATAGGGAAATGGGACAGGAGTCATTGCTGTAAACAACCGATAGCTGGAAAGGCGGGATCCAAGAGTCAGTGCTCGATCCTGCAAGCACAAATAGGTGAGTACAAATAGGTGAGTACACACACACACACACAGGCCAATTCTGGAGTATGCAGCCCCAGCATGGTGCCCATATCTAGTCAAGGATAAGACTAAACTGGAAAAGGTTCAAAGATTTGCCATCAGACTAGTACCCGAGCTGAGAGGTATGAGCTACCAGGAGAGACTGCGGGAATTGAACCTCACTTCGCTGGAAGACAGAAGAGTTAGGGGGGACATGATCACTACATTCAAGATTCTCAAGGGAATTGATAGGGTAGATAAAGACAGGCTATTTAACACAAGGGGCACACGCACAAGGGGACACAGGTGGAAACTGAGCGCCCAAATGAGCCACAGAGATATTAGAAAGAACTTTTTTAGTGTCAGAGTGGTTGACAAATGGAATGCATTAGGAAGTGATGTGGTGGAGGCTGACTCCATACACAGTTTCAAGTGTAGATATGATAGAGCCCAATAGGCTCAGGAATCTGTACACCTGTTGATTGACGGTTGAGAGGCGGGACCAAAGAGCCAGAGCTCAACCCCCGCAAACACAACTAGGTGAGTACAACTAGGTGAGTACACACACACACACACACCCCACAAACCCCCCCCCTCCCACACACACACTTACACACACCCACACACACACACACACACACACACACACACACACACACACACACACACACACACACACACACACCCCACACCCACACCCCCCACACCCACACACACCCACACCCCCCACACCCACACACACCAAAGGCGGGACCAAAGAGCCAGAGCTCAACCCCCGCAAACACAACTAGGTGAGTACACCCACACACCCACAACCCCCCCCCCCACACACACCCACACACCCACAACCCCCCCACACACACACCCACAACCCCCCCACACACCCCCCCACACACACTCCCACAACCCCCCCCCACACCCACACTCACACACACAAGTTCAAAAACCTCCATGTTGTTGACCTTTAACAAGGCCGAGATATTAATGGGCGTAAACTGCTCCCTCCAGCCCGTTCTCGCGCCTCTTACGACGCGTTTTTGTACACAGTGAACCAATCCGTTTAAAACGCCGACGTATTAGGCATGAGAACTGGTTGATTAAATCAGTGAATCAAGGCTTTTATTACTTATTATCAACTGATGAGAGATTGCACTGGCGTACCTGCTGTTGGGGGCTTGGCACCTGTCTCTTGCAACGCTTCCTGCCACCACTCAACACAACACCTGCCGGAAGCACTCAGCTTAACACCTGCACGAAGCACTCAACACCTGCTGAAAGCACTCAATACAACACCTACACTCAGCACTCAACACCTACTGCATGGAAGCACTCAATACAACACCTGCAGATGTTGAATGTTTTTCGAGTTGTTGAGTTTTTGTTGCATATGTTAAGCGCTTCTAGCAGCTGTTGAGAGCTTTCAGGCAGGTGTTGGTCTGAGTGCTTTCAGGCAGGTGTTGGTCTGAGTGCTTTCAGACAGGTGTTGGTCTGAGGGCTTTCAGACAGGTGTTGGTCTGAGTGCTTTCAGACAGGTGTTGGTCTGAGTGCTTTCAGGCAGGTGTTGGTCTGAGTGCTTTCAGGCAGGTGTTGGTCTGAGTGCTTTCAGGCAGGTGTTGGTCTGAGTGCTTTCAGACAGGTGTTGGTCTGAGTGCTTCAGGCAGGTGTTGGTCTGAGTGCTTTCAGGCAGGTGTTGGTCTGAGTGTTTCAGGCAGGTGTTGGTCTGAGTGTTTCAGACAGGTGTTGGTCTGAGTGTTTTCAGACAGGTGTTGGTCTGAGTGCTTTCAGACAGGTGTTGGTCTGAGTGCTTCAGGCAGGTGTTGGTCTGAGTGCTTTCAGGCAGGTGTTGGTCTGAGTGTTTCAGACAGGTGTTGGTCTGAGTGTTTCAGACAGGTGTTGGTCTGAGTGCTTTCAGACAGGTGTTGGTCTGAGTGCTTTCAGACAGGTGTTGGTCTGAGTGTTTCAGACAGGTGTTGGTCTGAGTGCTTTCAGGCAGGTGTTGGTCTGAGTGCTTTCAGGCAGGTGTTGGTCTGAGGGCTTTCAGGCAGGTGTTGGTCTGAGTGCTTTCAGGCAGGTGTTGGTCTGAGGGCTTTCAGACAGGTGTTGGTCTGAGTGTTTCAGGCAGGTGTTGGTCTGAGTGTTTCAGACAGGTGTTGGTCTGAGTGTTTCAGACAGGTGTTGGTCTGAGTGCTTTCAGACAGGTGTTGGTCTGAGTGCTTTCAGACAGGTGTTGGTCTGAGTGTTTCAGGCAGGTGTTGATCTGAGTGTTTCAGACAGGTGTTGGTCTGAGGGCTTTCAGACAGGTGTTGGTCTGAGGGCTTTCAGACAGGTGTTGGTCTGAGGGCTTTCAGACAGGTGTTGGTCTGAGGGCTTTCAGACAGGTGTTGGTCTGAGGGCTTTCAGACAGGTGTTGGTCTGAGGGCTTTCAGACAGGTGTTGGTCTGAGGGCTTTCAGACAGGTGTTGGTCTGAGGGCTTTCAGACAGGTGTTGGTCTGAGTGCTTTCAGACAGGTGTTGGTCTGAGTGTTTCAGGCAGGTGTTGATCTGAGTGTTTCAGACAGGTGTTGGTCTGAGGGCTTTCAGACAGGTGTTGGTCTGAGGGCTTTCAGACAGGTGTTGGTCTGAGGGCTTTCAGACAGGTGTTGGTCTGAGGGCTTTCAGACAGGTGTTGGTCTGAGGGCTTTCAGACAGGTGTTGGTCTGAGGGCTTTCAGACAGGTGTTGGTCTGAGGGCTTTCAGGCAGGTGTTGGTCTGAGGGCTTTCAGACAGGTGTTGGTCTGAGTGCTTTCAGACAGGTGTTGGTCTGAGGGCTTTCAGGCAGGTGTTGGTCTGAGGGCTTTCAGACAGGTGTTGGTCTGAGGGCTTTCAGGCAGGTGTTGGTCTGAGTGCTTTCAGACAGGTGTTGCCCGTCCCATCCTAATTCTTTATCCTGCTCCCTTCCAAGTGCTATATAGTCATAATGACTTGGCGTTTTCTCCTGATAGTTCACTTCACTTCAACACCCGCAGGTACCACTCAACACCCGCTGAAAGCACTCAACACCCGCAGGTACCACTCAACACCCGCTGAAAGTACTCAACACCCGCAGGTACCACTCAACACCCGCTGAAAGCACTCAACACCCGCAGGTACCACTCAACACCCGCTGAAAGCACTCAACACCCGCAGGTACCACTCAACACCCGCTGAAAGCACTCAACACCCGCAGGAACCATTCAACACCCGCCGAAAGTACTCAACACCCGCAGGAACCATTCAACACCCGCCGAAAGTACTCAACACCCGCAGGAACCATTCAACACCCGCCGAAAGTACTCAACACCCGCAGGAACCATTCAACACCCGCCGAAAGTACTCAACACCCGCAGGAAGCTCCCAAACACTCCCCTCGTCGAATAGCAAGACCAATGGGGGGCGGGGAGAATCATAACAGCAGCAGCGTTGCAAAGTCCAGCTGATCACCACAACACCGCCAGGGAACCACTGTTCCAACAACATAAACACCTGTGAGCCTCCTCTTAACCAATCACATTATCCTCATTGCGAATTACCTCACGCCTCGTTAAGAGAACATCATCCCACTCCAACGTGCTGAGTTTTGGCGCGAACTCTTTTTCAAATTTGGCGCGAACTCTTTTTCAAATTTGGCGCGAACTCTTGTCAAATTTGGCGCGAACTTTGTCAAATTTGGCGCGAAGCTGGACCTGTTTTTGTTTCCTTTGGGGGTGGGGGTGGGGGTGGGGGTGGGGGGGTGATTATGGAGGCGTCTGGCTCGTTTGACCGCCTACTAACATGGTAAATGATAATGGTGCGGTGGTAACCACCAACCACCTCACACACCTGACACCGTAACTATCACTGGTAAACAAGGAGGTCTGGCGTGGCTGAGAAGAATATGTTATTACGGAAGGTATACAGAGGTATATCAGAGTATACAGATGTATATCTTAGTATACAGATGTATATCAGAGTATACAGATGTATATCTTAGTATACAGATGTATATCAGAGTATACAGAGGTATATCTGAGTATACTGAGGTATATTAGAGTATACAGAGGTATATCAGAGTATACAGATGTATATCAGAGTATACAGAAGTATATTAGAGTATACAGAGGTATATCAGAGTATACAGAGGTATATTAGAGTATACAGAGGTATATCAGAGTATACAGATGTATATCAGAGTATACAGAAGTATATCAGAGTATACAGAGGTATATCAGAGCACAGAGGTATATCAGAGTATACAGAGGTATATCAGAGTATACAGAGGTATATCAGAGTATACAGAGGTATATCAGAGTATACAGAGGTATATCAGAGTATACAGAAGTATATCAGAGTATACAGAAGTATATCAGAGTATACAGAAGTATATCAGAGTATACAGAAGTATATCAGAGTATACAGAAGTATATCAGAGTATACAGAAGTATATCAGAGTATACAGAAGTATATCAGAGTATACAGAAGTATATCAGAGTATACATAAGTATATCAGAGTATACAGAAGTATATCAGAGTATACAGAAGTATATCAGAGTATACAGATGTATATATCAGAGTATACAGAAGTATATTAGAGTATACAGAAGTATATCAGCGTATACAGAAGTATATCAGAGTATACAGATGTATATATCAGAGTATACAGAGGTATATCAGAGTATACAGAAGTATATCAGGGTATACAGAAGTATATCAGAGTATACAGAGGTATATCAGAGTATACAGAAGCATATCAGAGTATACAGAGGTATATCAGAGTATACAGAAGTATATTAGAGTATACAGAGGTATATCAGAGTATAGAAAATTATATCAGAATATATAGAGATATATCACAGTATACAGATGTATATCAGAGTATACAGAAATATCTCAAAGTATATATAAGTATATCAGAGTATACAGAGGTATAACAGACTATACAATAAAATCACTTAACGTGACGAGGAAACCTTCGGGGTAGGACGGTGGGCTTGAACCATCGTCCCGGGTAAACCCCAGACACACGCCTTATAACCCCTGCACCATGATATGCTGTAGTGGGGGTTGTAACCCACACACACTGTGGGTGGTGGTAGTGGGGGTTGTAACACACACACACACACTGTGGGTGGTGGTAGTGGGGGTTGTAACACACACACTGTGGGTGGTGGTAGTGGGGGTTGTAACCCACACACACTGTGGGTGGTGGTAGTGGTGGTTGTAACACACACACACTGTGGGTGGTGGTAGTGGTGGTTGTAACACACACACACTGTGGGTGGTGGTAGTGGTGGTTGTAACACACACACACTGTGGGTGGTGGTAGTGGGGGTTGTAACACACACACACACACACTGTGGGTGGTGGTAGTGGGGGTTGTAACCCACACACACACACACTGTGGGTGGTGGTAGTGGGGGTTGTAACACACACACACTGTGGGTGGTGGTAGTGGTGGTTGTAACACACACACACTGTGGGTGGTGGTAGTGGGGGTTGTAACACACACACACTGTGGGTGGTGGTAGTGGGGGTTGTAACCCACACACACTGTGGGTGGTGGTAGTGGTGGTTGTAACACACACACACTGTGGGTGGTGGTAGTGGTGGTTGTAACACACACACACACACACTGTGGGTGGTGGTAGTGGGGGTTGTAACCCACACACACACTGTGGGTGGTGGTAGTGGGGGTTGTAACCCACACACACACACACTGTGGGTGGTGGTAGTGGTGGTTGTAACACACACACACACACTGTGGGTGGTGGTAGTGGTGGTTGTAACACACACACACACACACTGTGGGTGGTGGTAGTGGGGGTTGTAACCCACACACACACACACTGTGGGTGGTGGTAGTGGGGGTTGTAACACACACACACACACTGTGGGTGGTGGTAGTGGTGGTTGTAACACACACACACACACACACTGTGGGTGGTGGTAGTGGGGGTTGTAACCCACACACACACACACTGTGGGTGGTGGTAGTGGGGGTTGTAACACACACACACACTGTGGGTGGTGGTAGTGGGGGTTGTAACCCACACACACTGTGGGTGGTGGTAGTGGTGGTTGTAACACACACACACTGTGGGTGGTGGTAGTGGGGGTTGTAACCCACACACACTGTGGGTGGTGGTAGTGGGGGTTGTAACACACACACACTGTGGGTGGTGGTAGTGGGGGTTGTAACCCACACACACTGTGGGTGGTGGTAGTGGTGGTTGTAACACACACACACTGTGGGTGGTGGTAGTGGTGGTTGTAACACACACACACACACACTGTGGGTGGTGGTAGTGGGGGTTGTAACCCACACACACACTGTGGGTGGTGGTAGTGGGGGTTGTAACCCACACACACACACACTGTGGGTGGTGGTAGTGGTGGTTGTAACACACACACACACACTGTGGGTGGTGGTAGTGGTGGTTGTAACACACACACACACACACTGTGGGTGGTGGTAGTGGGGGTTGTAACCCACACACACACACACTGTGGGTGGTGGTAGTGGGGGTTGTAACACACACACACACACTGTGGGTGGTGGTAGTGGTGGTTGTAACACACACACACACACACACTGTGGGTGGTGGTAGTGGGGGTTGTAACCCACACACACACACACTGTGGGTGGTGGTAGTGGGGGTTGTAACACACACACACACTGTGGGTGCTGGTAGTGGGGGTTGTAACCCACACACACTGTGGGTGGTGGTAGTGGTGGTTGTAACACACACACACTGTGGGTGGTGGTAGTGGTGGTTGTAACACACACACACTGTGGGTGGTGGTAGTGGGGGTTGTAACCCACACACACTGTGGGTGGTGGTAGTGGGGGTTGTAACCCACACACACACACACTGTGGGTGGTGGTAGTGGTGGTTGTAACACACACACACACACTGTGGGTGGTGGTAGTGGTGGTTGTAACACACACACACACTGTGGGTGGTGGTAGTGGGGGTTGTAACACACACACACACACACTGTGGGTGGTGGTAGTGGGGGTTGTAACCCACACACACACTGTGGGTGGTGGTAGTGGGGGTTGTAACACACACACACTGTGGGTGGTGGTAGTGGGGGTTGTAACCCACACACACACTGTGGGTGGTGGTAGTGGTGGTTGTAACACACACACACTGTGGGTGGTGGTAGTGGTGGTTGTAACACACACACACACTGTGGGTGGTGGTAGTGGGGGTTGTAACACACACACACACACTGTGGGTGGTGGTAGTGGTGGTTGTAACACACACACACTGTGGGTGGTGGTAGTGGGGGTTGTAACACACACACACACACACTGTGGGTGGTGGTAGTGGGGGTTGTAACCCACACACACACACACTGTGGGTGGTGGTAGTGGTGGTTGTAACACACACACACACACACTGTGGGTGGTGGTAGTGGGGGTTGTAACACACACACACTGTGGGTGGTGGTAGTGGGGGTTGTAACACACACACACTGTGGGTGGTGGTAGTGGTGGTTGTAACACACACACACTGTGGGTGGTGGTAGTGGGGGTTGTAACACACACACACACTGTGGGTGGTGGTAGTGGTGGTTGTAACACACACACACTGTGGGTGGTGGTAGTGGGGGTTGTAACACACACACACACTGTGGGTGGTGGTAGTGGGGGTTGTAACACACACACACACTGTGGGTGGTGGTAGTGGTGGTTGTAACACACACACACTGTGGGTGGTGGTAGTGGGGGTTGTAACCCACACACACTGTGGGTGGTGGTAGTGGTGGTTGTAACACACACACACACACTGTGGGTGGTGGTAGTGGGGGTTGTAACACACACACACTGTGGGTGGTGGTAGTGGGGGTTGTAACACACACACACACACACTGTGGGTGGTGGTAGTGGGGGTTGTAACACACACACACACACACTGTGGGTGGTGGTAGTGGGGGTTGTAACACACACACACACTGTGGGTGGTGGTAGTGGGGGTTGTAACACACACACACACTGTGGGTGGTGGTAGTGGTGGTTGTAACACACACACACTGTGGGTGGTGGTAGTGGGGGTTGTAACCCACACACACTGTGGGTGGTGGTAGTGGGGGTTGTAACACACACACACTGTGGGTGGTGGTAGTGGGGGTTGTAACCCACACACACTGTGGGTGGTGGTAGTGGTGGTTGTAACACACACACACACTGTGGGTGGTGGTAGTGGGGGTTGTAACACACACACACACACTGTGGGTGGTGGTAGTGGGGGTTGTAACACACACACACACACTGTGGGTGGTGGTAGTGGGGGTTGTAACACACACACACTGTGGGTGGTGGTAGTGGGGGTTGTAACACACACACACACACACTGTGGGTGGTGGTAGTGGGGGTTGTAACCCACACACACACACACTGTGGGTGGTGGTAGTGGTGGTTGTAACACACACACACACTGTGGGTGGTGGTAGTGGTGGTTGTAACACACACACACACACTGTGGGTGGTGGTAGTGGTGGTTGTAACACACACACACACACTGTGGGTGGTGGTAGTGGGGGTTGTAACACACACACACACTGTGGGTGGTGGTAGTGGTGGTTGTAACACACACACACACTGTGGGTGGTGGTAGTGGTGGTTGTAACACACACACACACACTGTGGGTGGTGGTAGTGGGGGTTGTAACACACACACACACACTGTGGGTGGTGGTAGTGGTGGTTGTAACACACACACACTGTGGGTGGTGGTAGTGGGGGTTGTAACACACACACACTGTGGGTGGTGGTAGTGGTGGTTGTAACACACACACACACACACACTGTGGGTGGTGGTAGTGGGGGTTGTAACACACACACACACACACACTGTGGGTGGTGGTAGTGGGGGTTGTAACACACACACACACACACACTGTGGGTGGTGGTAGTGGGGGTTGTAACACACACACACACACACACACACTGTGGGTGGTGGTAGTGGGGGTTGTGTAACCTGCAGCACATCATGGTGCGCGGGTTATTAAGGTGCTCATCTGGGGTGACACGGTACGCTTGTTCGAGCCCCGTGCTCTACCTAACATTTTATCGTGTCTCAGTATACACAAGTATAATAGTATACACAAGAATATCAGTATACACAAGTATATCAGTATACACAAGTATAGGAATATACACAAGTATAGCAGTATGCACAAGTATAGCAGTATACACAAGTATAGTAGTATACACAAGTATATCAGTATACACAAGTATAGGAATATACACAAGTATAGCAGTATACACAAGTATAGTAGTATACACAAGTATATCAGTATACACAAGTATAGGAATATACACAAGTATAGCAGTATGCACAAGTATAGCAGTATTCACAAGTATAGTAGTATACACAAGTATATCAGTATACACAAGTATAGCAGTATACACAAGTATAGTAGTATACACAAGTATACCAGTATACACAAGTATACCAGCATACACAAGTATAACAATATACACAAGTATAGATCCTAGTTATGATAGATACATATTGTGAGTCTGGTGGTGATAGATGTGTATTGTCTATTGCTCACCTTGCATCCA
The DNA here is from genome assembly GCF_040958095.1 of Procambarus clarkii. Lineage (NCBI taxonomy): Eukaryota > Metazoa > Arthropoda > Malacostraca > Decapoda > Cambaridae > Procambarus > Procambarus clarkii. The sequence goes on from NC_091192.1 coordinate 31,994,630, forward strand.
AATAGGTGGTTCGTAGTTGTTAAGACTGCCTGTACCAACCCGCAGGTCCTGAGGTTATCTTGAGGTTATCGTGAGATGATTTCGGGGCTTTAGTGTCCCCGCGGCCCGGTCTTCGACCAGGCCACCACCCCCAGGAAGCAGCCCGTGACAGCTGACTAACACCCAGGTACCTGTTTTACTGCTAGGTAACAGGGGCATAGGGTGAAAGAAACTGCCCATTGTTTCTCGCCGGCGCCCGGGATCGAACCCGGGACCACAGGATCACAAGTCCAGCGTGCTGTCCGCTCGGCCGACCGACTCCCGACCGGGATGGATGTGGTCATGGTATGATATCATGTTATGTGTTATGTATGTATGATAACATGTTGTCGGTGTTCAGCTAGAGTATGTTCCAAAAGCTTTTGAATGGCTAGCATCTCTGTTAAGTTGAACACTTGTTTGAGGGTCTCTAGTTAACTATAGAATTGCTTGCCTTAACTGCAGGTCAGCAGGCCCCTGCTGGTCTACTGATCCGTCTGTGGAGTATGGGCAGGTGTCAGATGCCAAGTTTGCTTCTATGTACATCTGTGCAGGGAGGCGTCGCAGATGGGGGTGTTAGTCTGATTTTTGTCCTTCAAGAGCCGTAATCTTGGAGTCTGGTGGCAGGGGTTGCCAGGGGCGTGCATGACCAAGAGTGCATGTGGCCCCGTCCACACCCCTCTCAGTGATGGTATTTGTGCAACCCGTTCTTTAATAAGTGCATATGTGACATACTAATTGATCGTGAATATTTTAGTTTACCTTGAAAAGCTTCATAGAAACACCGACCTCACCTAACCTTCTTAGTATGTTAAGATAAGCACCTTATTGCTTCTTAATTACAATTATTACTTAACCTATACCGTTGATAGGTTAAGTAATAATTGGTCGTGTTTACCCCACAGTGGGTTCACCTGTTGGAGACTCTTGTGTCCCGAGTTAGTGCTCCGGTGATTATATCTTTAAGTGAACTGACTCTTGGTCTAGTTAACTTGGTCAACATGCAGGGAACGAACACTTTTATCATTATTGCAACCCAGGTGAGTTAGGAGTCCAGTCTTAAGCTTAGTATTTTTAGTCCATCCTGGAGCTCTTGTTATGACTCGCATTGTCTCATTTTGAATAGCCTCACCCCGTGTCCCCTGGCCAGGGGGAAGAGTGAGTAAGGCAGGCGCTGCATAACCAACCAGGGAAGGAACGGCGTGTATGGCTTGGGTGTGAACTGTTCAGCTAGATTGTTGTGACTCGTCGTCTGCACATGTATGGGAAAGAGTTTCAACACTGTGTGTCCCGCTCCTAGACGGGGCCCTGAGAGTGCTCTCATTATATTCAAGTGAGATTTCCTTTCTCCTTCAGATATTGAATTTGCCTGTTAAATGACATTTTATAATCAATCCACACTGCGAGATGTTGGTATTGTGTAAGTTACTGAAGGTTAATGTCTTCAGTGGTGCCTGTCTGGAGTGTTGACTTACATCTGTATGCAGATATGTTTAGCCCTAAAATGCTGCATTTAGATGTTGCTTTATCTTGAGCCAGTTGGGCATTATTCACAAGTGAAGGAGCCGTGACGACCAATGTTATATCACCAGCATAGCCTGGTAATATAACCCCTTCTGTGAA
>NC_091192.1:32001270-32020137 GCF_040958095.1 Procambarus clarkii
CCAAGCCCTCCTCAGACCGTGCTCGTTCAAGCCCTCCTCAGACCGTGCTCGTCCAAGCCCTCCTCAGACGGTGCTCGTTCAAGCCCTCCTCAGACCGTGCTCGTTCAAGCCCTCCTCAGACCGTGCTCGTTCAAGTCCTCCTCAGACGGTGCTCGTTCAAGCTGCCGGCGTCTCAAAAGGCTCGTGCCTGTACCTATTTTTCCCTACCCAAAAAAATATCAAGAGATAAATTAATAATATTTCATATTATGGTTTTGTACTTATTTTCCTGTTGAATGTTTGGAGGGTTGGTCAGCCCTCGCCCCGGCCGAGCGATGTGTATGTCTCGGTATAACTGTTCCGTCACCGGATTCCTTGCAGCAGCGGACAAGCCGATGCTCATCACAACCCGGTAGATCCGCCACTTACAAGAAGATCTTGTCTCATTGGCTGTTGAAAACCTTCACTTGGGTCAGGTGTTCAACACAACATCACAAAAAGTGGGTCAACAGGTTCATAACTGTTGGTAGAATACCGCGCCTCTGTCCCACACCTGCTCTCGTACAAGACAGTACATACATGACTTATTGCTTATTGTCAATATTTCGTTTATAAATAAATACATATGTGACATATTCCAAGTCATATTTTCCAAGGCACTAACTCTTCCTCTCAGTTTTATTAAACAATAGATATTTTATACAAAATTTGACAATATCCTGAGTTACTTTAAAATTTATTTAAATATTTTTGTTTATAAAACTGTAATATCACTATAGGTATAGGTTAAGTACTAATTGTAATATCTTAACATATTAAGCAGGTTAGGTTAGGTCGCTTGCCTATAGTCAATATCTTGCTTATGAATAAGTGCATATGTGACATACTAATTTATTGTGAATATTTGAGTTTACCTTGAAAAGCTGAATAGAAAACCACAACCTAACCTAACCTTCTTAGTATGTTAAGATATTACAATTAGTACTGAACCTTTACCTATATTGATATTACAGTTTTATAAAAATAATAAAACAAAACTAAAATATTTAAATAAATTGTAAAGTAACTCAGGATATTGTCAAATTTTGTATAAAATCTCTATTGTTTAATAAAACTGAGAGGAAAAGTTAGTGCCTTGATAAAAAAAATATTGCTTGGAATATGTCACATATTTACTTATTTATAAGCGAAATAGTGATTATAAACAATAACTCATATATGTGCTGTTTTGTGCGAGAGCAGGTTGCCTCACCCGGCGGTGCCCGGGGCTGTCTCTGACTGCCTGCCAGTCTCTTTCTCTCCCTCTTTTCCATTTTTCCTCCCTATCCTTTATCCTTAATTCCTATTCTCCCTCCTTCCCTCCAGTTCTCCCTCATGTTGTCTCTTCCTCCCTCCCATTTTTTCTACCTCACGGTCTTCCTCGACTTGTTCCTACGTTCCATTGCTCCCTCTCTCCCACTATTTCGCTCTCTCTCTCTCCCACTCTATATACTGCTCTTCCTCGTCCCACCCTTCCTCCCATGCACTCCTTCAGTCGGCAAAACGTTCTTGAGTAACGTTGCCTCGACGTTGCTTCGACGTTGTCTCGACGTTGATTCGACGTTGCCTCGACGTTGCCTTGACGTTGCCTCGACGTTGCCTTGACGTTGCCTCGACGTTGACTCGACGTTGACTCGACGTCGGTAGCAGGTGGAAATTAAGTTGTGATAACACTATAAACGATCAAACCCCCAGATCTCAGGCTTAACAGGCTCGTTGCTTGTCACAATACTAACCAATTCCACCTTAAGGAAGGTACTGGGGTCGACCCCAGCCACCCTATGACACCCGCCACACACTCACACATCACCCTGCAAAGTTTGGCGAGGCTATCTCTAAGTGTCTGGTCCCCCAACCTCGAACAGATAAACATTCTCTCTGGCTTGCACCCATCGCTGCCGGATCTTACCTTCTGGAGCCACTGACGGACGGTGGATCGAGCCCCTCCACCTTCTTGGAAAGCCTAACGGAACAAAGTATTTCTGAAAGCAGTGAAGATAATTTGGAAGAATAATGGTCCGAGTAATAAGAGTTATTATGAATCCACAATTAGGAATATAACTTATCAAAGTGCAAAGATATTAATGTTTTAATGAAGGTGTCTTGTGGTCCGTATAATTATCATTAACCACCATTAACCACCTAATGCCTCTGAGAATTGCATCATTAAAAAAGAAATATATAACATATTTCTTCACTACACTTTCCGTGCTGACCGTAGCACGTGCAAAAACATGATTTTACTCGGAAATAAATTCATTTTATAGCGAATTAAGACAAAAATAGGTGGCAGGCCTCTGCATGCCCTCCGAGCACCGAATCATACATGTGCTAAAAAAAGTTTTCAGATTAAGAAGGATTGGTCAATAATGCTTAAGGAATATAGCTTATTAAATGAACAAATCCACAAGGGCCGTGACGAGGATTCGAACCTACGTCCGAGATCATTCCAGATGCTGCCTTAATCGACTGAGCTACGATATGGAAGCTCAGTCGATTAAGGCAGCGTCTGGGATGCTCTCGGACGTAGGTTCGAATCCTCGTCACGGCCCTTGTGGATTTGTTCATTTGATGCATCACGCTATTGTGATTTATGTGTGTAATATAGCATATTTGTGAGCAAAGATATAACAAAGACTGGCCGTGTCCGGACACGTGGAAGCTGCCATAACGTCGCCCGTCTCCGGACACATGTATCCGAATGGTCAGTTCTCCAGCTGAGCCGGCAACGTGACCAGCTAAATGATGAGTTAGTTGAACAGTATTACCTTCCCTCTGACTCATCAAACGAAAAGTAGTATTGACCTCTGTCGAGCCGCAGGTGAACCACACATAACATAAACACTTAACACACAATATTGCAGCACCGTCCTTACACCTGTATAACATTCAAATAACGCTGTAACAACGTCATTACGGGTGTAGGACGTAACAATAACGTTGTAACAACGTCATTACGGGTGTAGGACGTAATAATAACGTTGTAACAACGTCATTACGGGTGTAGGACGTAATAATAACGTTGTAACAACGTCACTACGGGTGGAGGACGTAATAATAACGTTGTAATAACGTCAATATGGGTGTAGGACGTAATAATAACGTTGGGGCAACGTTGTCTGACGTTATAGTTACGTTCTCTGCTGGGATATGAGGCCTACTTTATTTACCTGTCATTAGACCTTCTTAACGATGCTTTGTTCTTGTGTTCTCAACTTACTGGACAATTACCACTTGCATCAGAGGGGAAGTTATAATGTTTAATTGATGTAGGGATCTGGACACTTTTTCCTGTTACACTGTTCTTTAATGTTGAGTTTAACAGTCTTGAAGTTCACGAGGTGGTGGTGTGTGAGGCGAGCAGTGTGAGTGTTACCCCCTCACACTACGCACGCTGGTGTCACACTACGCACGCTGGTGTCACACTACGCACGCTGGTGTCACACTACGCACGCTGGTGTCACACTACGCACGCTGGTGTCACACTACGCACGCTGGTGTCACACTACGCACGCTGGTATCACACTGCGCACGCTGGTGTCACACTACCCACGCTGGTGTCACACTACGCACGCTGGTGTCACACTACGCACGCTGGTGTCACACTACGCACGCTGGTGTCACACTACGCACGCTGGTGTCACACTACGCACGCTGGTGTCACACTACGCACGCTGGTGTCACACTGCGCACGCTGGTGTCACACTACGCACGCTGGTGTCACACTACCCACGCTGGTGTCACACTACGCACGCTGGTGTCACACTACGCACGCTGGTGTCACACTACGCACGCTGGTGTCACACTACGCACGCTGGTGTCACACTACGCACGCTGGTGTCACACTACGCACGCTGGTGTCATACCACGCACGCTGGTGTCACACCACGCACGCTGGTGTCACACCACGCACGCTGGTGTCACACCACGCACGCTGGTGTCACACTACGCACGCTGGTGTCACACTACGCACGCTGGTGTTACACTACGCACGCTGGTGTCACACTACGCACGCTGGTGTCACACTACGCACGCTGGTGTCACACTACGCACGCTGGTGTCACACTACGCACGCTGGTGTCACACCACGCACGCTGGTGTCACACCACGCACGCTGGTGTCACACTACGCACGCTGGTGTCACACTACGCACGCTGGTGTCACACCACGCACGCTGGTGTCACACTACGCACGCTGGTGTCACACTACGCACGCTGGTGTCACACTACGCACGCTGGTGTCACACTACGCACGCTGGTGTCACACTACGCACGCTGGTGTCACACTACGCACGCTGGTGTCAAACTACGCACCCTGGTGTCAAACTACGCACCCTGGTGTCAAACTACGCACCCTGGTGTCACACTACGCACGCTGGTGTCACACTACGCACGCTGGTGTCAAACTACGCACCCTGGTGTCAAACTACGCACCCTGGTGTCAAACTACGCACCCTGGTGTCACACTACGCACGCTGGTGTCACACTACGCACGCTGGTGTCAAACTACCCACGCTGGTGTCACACTACCCACGCTGGTGTCAAACTACGCACCCTGGTGTCACACTACCCACGCTGGTGTCTGGAGCACAAGAGAGCGTGCTGCCTTCCCCCCCCCCCAACCACCACGCACAATACCTTATCAATTCTCGCCACACAAAACTCATCAACAAGAAATATAAAAATTTTAATAAAAAAATTCTGAAATCGGGGCAGCCATCAAACACCACAACACCACTATACACCACCAGTCAACACCACAACACCACTATACACCACCAGTCAACACCACAACACCACTATACACCACCAACACCACAACACCACTATACACCACCACCAACACCACAACACCACTATACACCACCAACACCACAACACCACTATACACCACCAGTCAACACCACAACACCACTATACACCACCAGTCAACACCACAACACCACTATACACCACCAACACCACAACACCACTATACACCACCACCAACACCACAACACCACTATACACCACCACCAACACCACAACACCACTATACACCACCACCAACACCACAACACCACTATACACCACCACCAACACCACTATACACCACTATACACCACCAGTCAACACCACAACACCACTATACACCACCAACACCACTATACACCACTATACACCACCAGTCAACACCACAACACCACTATACACCACCAGTCAACACCACAACACCACTATACACCACCAACACCACAACACCACTATACACCACCAGTCAACACCACAACACCACTATACACCAGCAGTCAACACCACAACACCACTATACACCACCAGTCAACACCACAACACCACTATACACCACCAGTCAACACCACAACACCACTATACACCACCAACACCACAACACCACTATACACCACCACCAACACCACTATACACCACCAGTCAACACCACAACACCACTATACACCACCAGTCAACACCACAACACCACTATACACCACCAACACCACAACACCACTATACACCACCACCAACACCACTATACACCACCAACAACACCACAACACCACTATACACCACCACCACTATACACCACCAACAACACCACAACACCACTATACACCACCAACAACACCACAACACCACTATACACCACCACCAACACCACTATACACCACCAGTCAACACCACTATACACCACCAACAACACCACTATACACCACCAGTCAACACCACAACACCACTATACACCACCAACAACACCACTATACACCATCAACAACACCACAACACCACTATACACCAGCAACACCACAACACCACTATACACCACCACCACAACACCACTATACACCAACAACACCACCACTATACACCACCAACAACACCACTATACACCACCAACAACACCACTATACACCACCAACAACACCACTATACACCACCACTATACACCACCAACAACACCACTATACACCACCAACAACACCACTATACACCACCAACAACACCACTATACACCACCAACAACACCACTATACACCATCAACACCACAACACCACTATACACCACCAACAACACCACTGTACACCAACAACACCACAACACCACTATACACCACCAACAACACCACTATACACCACCAACAACACCACTATACACCATCAACAACACCACAACACCACTATACACCACCAACAACACCACTATACACCATCAACAACACCACAACACCACTATACACCAACAACACCACAACACCACTATACACCACCAACAACACCACTATACACCACCAACAACACCACAACACCACTATACACCACCAACAACACCACTATACACCACCAACAACACCACTATACACCAACAACACCACAGCACCACTATACACCACCAACAACACCACCATTATACAAAGTGTGACAATAACAATCCTCCACAGTGTTGACCCATTATAAGAACCAGTCCTGTGCCAGTGATTACGGGCTCACCATAGCCCGTGCTACTTTGAACTTTTTGTTCCAAGTAGCGAATCTTAAACAACAACAACTGTGACAGTGGGAGGAAGCCCTGATGAACGACGCGTCACCTGCCATCAAGTTTACCCTCACACAGGACCGGTTGAGGGCCACGGGGCTAGCAACAGAACAAACCAGACATGACAAGGCTGATCTCACCGAAGCTCTAAGACTACTGAACAGTTCGGAAGGTGTTGATCTGGACAACATCTTCAGAAGGTCGGGTGTAGGACTGAGAATAGATGCTTCTTCACCCACAGGGGCTATTAACCCATGGAACCGCCTACCCGCTGAAGCCGTTAATGCCCAAACGCTGCTAAATGTTATGTAATCCAGCTCGATAAAATCATCAGCACTAATTTGACAAGCTAGCGGCTTCCTGTCCTTAATGTCCGTTGTGTACAGTGTTTGTTGATGATTTTGAGGTCTGCTGCAGCAGACAGATCTGTGGCCAGCCTTCCCTGGTGATTGTTGTGTGTGTGTGCCACACCCACACACAGTGCGTGTGCCACACACACACACAGTGCGTGTGCCACACCCACACACACACACAGTGCGTGTGCCACACCCACACACACACACAGTGCGTGTGCCACACCCACACACACACACAGTGCGTGTGCCACACCCACACACAGTGCGTGTGCCACACCCACACACAGTGCGTGTGCCACACCCACACACACACACAGTGCGTGTGCCACACCCACACACAGTGCGTGTGCCACACCCACACACAGTGCGTGTGCCACACCCACACACAGTGCGTGTGCCACACCCACACACAGTGCGTGTGCCACACCCACACACAGTGCGTGTGCCACACCCACACACACTGCGTGTGCCACACCCACACACACACACAGTGCGTGTGCCACACCCACACACAGTGCGTGTGCCACACCCACACACAGTGCGTGTGCCACACCCACACACACACACAGTGCGTGTGCCACACCCACACACACACACAGTGCGTGTGCCACACCCACACACACACAGAGTGCGTGTGCCACACCCACACACACACACAGTGCGTGTGCCACACCCACACACACACAGAGTGCGTGTGCCACACCCACACACACACACAGTGCGTGTGCCACACCCACACACACACACAGTGCGTGTGCCACACCCACACACACACACAGTGCGTGTGCCACACCCACACACACACACAGTGCGTGTGCCACACCCACACACACACAGTGCGTGTGCCACACCCACACACACACACAGTGCGTGTGCCACACCCACACACACACACAGTGCGTGTGCCACACCCACACACACACACAGTGCGTGTGCCACACCCACACACACACACAGTGCGTGTGCCACACCCACACACACACACAGTGCGTGTGCCACACCCACACACACACACAGTGCGTGTGCCACACCCACACACAGTGCGTGTGCCACACCCACACACAGTGCGTGTGCCACACCCACACACAGTGCGTGTGCCACACCCACACACAGTGCGTGTGCCACACCCACACACACTGCGTGTGCCACACCCACACACACACACAGTGCGTGTGCCACACCCACACACAGTGCGTGTGCCACACCCACACACAGTGCGTGTGCCACACCCACACACAGTGCGTGTGCCACACCCACACACACACACAGTGCGTGTGCCACACCCACACACACACTGCGTGTGCCACACCCACACACACACACAGTGCGTGTGCCACACCCACACACACACACAGTGCGTGTGCCACACCCACACACACACACAGTGCGTGTGCCACACCCACACACACACAGAGTGCGTGTGCCACACCCACACACACACACAGTGCGTGTGCCACACCCACACACACACAGAGTGCGTGTGCCACACCCACACACACACACAGTGCGTGTGCCACACCCACACACACACAGAGTGCGTGTGCCACACCCACACACACACACAGTGCGTGTGCCACACCCACACACACACACAGTGCGTGTGCCACACCCACACACACACACAGTGCGTGTGCCACACCCACACACACACACAGTGCGTGTGCCACACCCACACCCACACACAGTGCGTGTGCCACACCCACACACACACACAGAGTGCGTGTGCCACACCCCTTCACAGCTCCTAATTGTCTATAATTACTGCTAATTATCATCACTATAATTACTCGACAAACTGCTCTGTAACCCCGAGTGTCGACCTTGTTGACACTCGTTCCCAGAGTGCACCTTTGGCTTCCCAGAGTGCACCTTTGGCTTCTCAGAGTGCACCTTTGGCTTCCCAGAGTGCACCTTTGGCTTCTCAGAGTGCACCTTTGGCTTCTCAGAGTGCACCTTTGGCTTCCCAGAGTGCACCTTTGGCTTCTCAGAGTGCACCTTTGGCTTCCCAGAGTGCACCTTTGGCTTCTCAGAGTGCACCTTTGGCTTCTCAGAGTGCACCTTTGGCTTCCCAGAGTGCACCTTTGGCTTCTCAGAGTGCACCTTTGGCTTCCCAGAGTGCACCTTTGGCTTCCCAGAGTGCACCTTTGGCTTCTCAGAGTGCACCTTTGGCTTCTCAGAGTGCACCTTTGGCTTCCCAGAGTGCACCTTTGGCTTCTCAGAGTGCACCTTTGGCTTCTCAGAGTGCACCTTTGGCTTCCCAGAGTGCACCTTTGGCTTCTCAGAGTGCACCTTTGGCTTCTCAGAGTGCACCTTTGGCTTCCCAGAGTGCACCTTTGGCTTCTCAGAGTGCACCTTTGGCTTCCCAGAGTGCACATTTGGCTTCCCAGAGTGCACCTTTGGCTTCTCAGAGTGCACCTTTGGCTTCTCAGAGTGCACCTTTGGCTTCCCAGAGTGCACCTTTGGCTTCTCAGAGTGCACCTTTGGCTTCTCAGAGTGCACCTTTGGCTTCCCAGAGTGCACCTTTGGCTTCCCAGAGTGCACCTTTGGCTTCTCAGAGTGCACCTTTGGCTTCTCAGAGTGCACCTTTGGCTTCTCAGAGTGCACATTTGGCTTCCCAGAGTGCACCTTTGGCTTCTCAGAGTGCACCTTTGGCTTCCCAGAGTGCACCTTTGGCTTCTCAGAATACACCTTTGGCTTCTCAGAGTGCACCTTTGGCTTCTCAGAGTGCACCTTTGGCTTCTCAGAGTGCACCTTTGGCTTCCCAGAGTGCACCTTTGGCTTCTCAGAGTGCACCTTTGGCTTCCCAGAGTGCACCTTTGGCTTCCCAGAGTGCATCTTTGGCTTCTCAGAGTGCACCTTTGGCTTCCCAGAGTGCACCTTTGGCTTCCCAGAGTGCATCTTTGGCTTCTCAGAGTGCACCTTTGGCTTCCCAGAGTGCATCTTTGGCTTCCCAGAGTGCATCTTTGGCTTCTCAGAGTGCACCTTTGGCTTCCCAGAGTGCATCTTTGGCTTCCCAGAGTGCATCTTTGGCTTCTCAGAGTGCACCTTTGGCTTCCCAGAGTGCATCTTTGGCTTCCCAGAGTGCATCTTTGGCTTCTCAGAGTGCACCTTTGGCTTCCCAGAGTGCACCTTTGGCTTCCCAGAGTGCATCTTTGGCTTCCCAGAGTGCATCTTTGGCTTCTCAGAGTGCACCTTTGGCTTCCCAGAGTGCATCTTTGGCTTCCCAGAGTGCATCTTTGGCTTCTCAGAATACACCTTTGGCTTCTCAGAGTGCACCTTTGGCTTCTCAGAATACACCTTTGGCTTCTCAGAGTGCACCTTTGGCTTCCCAGAGTGCACCTTTGGCTTCCCAGAGTGCATCTTTGGCTTCTCAGAGTGCACCTTTGGCTTCCCAGAGTGCATCTTTGGCTTCTCAGAGTGCACCTTTGGCTTCCCAGAGTGCATCTTTGGCTTCCCAGAGTGCATCTTTGGCTTCTCAGAGTGCACCTTTGGCTTCCCAGAGTGCACGTATGGCTTCCCAGAGTGTACCTTTGGTTTGTCAGAGTTGGTAGTAAGTAGTTTGGGTGGTCGGTATGGTGGTGGTAGTAGGGAGGGGGTGGTAGTTGTGGTGGTGGTAGAGGTGGTTGTGGTAGTGCAGGTAGATGGTGGTAGAAGCTACACTAGTGGTAGATGGGATGGTTATACCAGGAGGGGGGGCGGAGTGACGGGGGGGGGGTGTATACTGTGGTAGAGTTTTCATCTACCACAGACGTGGCCGGACATTTACAATGCTAACCACCATATACACATTTTCTTCTGTCCTCCAAGGACAGGGTGAGAGATCTGTTATAAACATATAGTTCAGGGATTTATTGACCAATCAACCACAGAAGGTGATTGTAGTACTTTTAAAATGCTCAGCTAACTTACAAACATAAGTTGTGGTAGTGTTGTGGTTGTCTTAACTATGGTGGCTGTGTCAACATGGTCTTTGGGGCCGAAACAAGGTAGCAACCAGAAAGGCCTATAGTCAGAGACCGGGCCGCGAGTGCAGCGGTCCTCGGAACCACCTCAAGGTAATGTGTCAAAATGATCACGACTTAAAAAAAAAAATCATCGTTAACTACCTCGTTTAATAGTTATGACAAGTGACGCATTAAGAGACAATGAAGGAACAGTTGTCGTGTAATCATGACCTTAAACGAGGTGATTCGGTCATTAAAATCCACGATCAGTCGTGTCGGGGGGTCACGCCCCCGGGAAAATGGTCTATGTGAATTTGACGGCAAAACTGCAGCGGTGACGTCAGAGCATGTTAATTGACTCAGCCCGACAAGGCCAACCAATCAGCAAGAGCGGTGGGCTCCAGCACCAACCAATCAGCGAGAGAGATGGCACCAAGGCCAGCCAATCAGCAGGTCGAAGGCGACAACCAGGAGGAGAAATGGCTTTTGCTTCCTGCAGACTGAGAGAGAGAGAGAGAGAGAGAGAGAGAGAGAGAGAGAGAGAGAGAGAGAGAGAGAGAGAGAGAGAGAGAGAGAGAGAGAGAGAGAGAGAGACAGACAGACAGAGAGATAAAGAGAGAGAGAGAGAGAGAGAGAGAGAGAGAGAGAGAGAGAGAGAGAGAGAGAGAGAGAGAGAGAGAGAGAGAGAGAGAGAGAGAGAGAGAGACAGACAGACAGACAGACAGACAGACAGACAGACAGACAGACAGACAGAGAGAGAGAGAGAGAGAGAGAGAGAGAGAGAGAGAGAGAGAGACAGACAGACAGAGAGAGAGAGAGAGAGAGCAGGAGAGATTGCCAAACCCCAACCCCAACAGCCAGCTTGATGGCCAAAGGGCAGTTCCCAAACACCGCTAATTTCGAAAAATAATCACTCACATTCTCTAGCTCTACTCCGTAAAAAATAAAACTGTTTTGCCCTTTCCAGAAAAGAACCAACCCATCAGCTAACCTCTAAACACTGATGCGCAGAAAACGTCAATATTACGGCGCTTTAAATGATGTGAAAGCGTTGCATTTTTTAACGCATTGGTCTATTGCGTGAAAAAGGGCGACGTAAGAGAGAGAGAGACACAGACAGACAGACAAAGATTGTTATGCCACGAGCATAGATATCCAACCTCAATTTTTACAAGTCTCGCCAATTAACGGATTTCAAAACTCATCTATCCTACCCTTATCTAATCTAACCCTAACCTAACCTAACTGAACCAAACCTAACCTAACTGAACGTTACTCAACCAAACATAACCTTACCTAACCTAACCCAACCTAATCTAGCCCAAACCAAAGCTAACTAACTCAGCCTGACCTAACTAACCCAACCAAACTTATCCTAACCCAAGCAAACTTAACCCAACCTAACCAAACCAAATTTAACCTAACCTAACCTAAACTAGCATAACCTAACCTGACCTAACCCAACTTAACCTAAATAACTTAACCTAACCTAACATAATTAACCTAAACTAAACTAACCCAACCAAACTTAACCCAGCCTAACCTGACCAAATCTAACCTAACCTAACCTAATCTAACTTAACTATCCTAACCAACTCTAACCTAACCCAAACCAAACTAAACTAACCTAACTCGCCCCAGCCTAAATAAACGTCCCCTAAATCAACCTAACCTAAACTAGCGTCATATACTGTCTTGACAATCAGGAAACAATTGTTGACCCTCCTAAGATAGCGTTCATTAGGCCTAGGCGCGCTTATTGATATCTCTGACAGATGATATCACAATAACGTGACTGAAGAATGTTGACCAGACCACACACTAGAAGGTGAAGGGACGACGACGTTTCGGTCCGTCCTGGACCATTCTCAAGTTGATTCTCAAGTCGAACATGATCTAATCTGTCTTTGACAGATTAGATCATGTTCTTTAGTCACGTTTCTAGATTTCTAGTACGCCTTTTGGGGTAATTTATGCGAGACGTTATCTTCTTCGGCGTGCAACAGTTCACTTTTGTACGTTTGAGCACTTAATAGCAATGAGTACCAACGTTACCGGAAGATGAGTCGTTAAGTCACTCCCCCAGTTTGCACAGGTGCGCAGGCGCGCAGGTGCGCTGCACACGCTCTCACGATAGCGGTCATAAATGGTGTTGAGCCTAATGATGGTTTAGAGGTAGTGTGTTGACACAGGGAGAGGGAGTGCTCGCGGCCAGGACAATGCTATACTGGCGGTTGTCACCTGTGTCCATGATTGACACCTGTCACGACCAGAGATGACGTAGACAGGATACTTATAAAAATCCACTACGGGTTCACCATAGCCCGTGCTACGTGCAACTTTTTGTTCCAAGTTGATGAATCTAAAGCAACAGGATACATAAATATTGCAACTATTAAACATACGAAATTAAGTATGGTGTCACTATGACTAATAATACTATATCACAGACCAGGGGCCAGATTCACGAAAGCACTTACGCAAGCACTTAGGAACGTGTACATCTTTCCTCAATCTTTGACGGCTTTGGTTACATTTATTAAACAGTTTACAAGCATGAAAACTTCCCAATCAACTGTTGTTATTGTTATAAACAGCCTCCTGGTGCTTCGGAGCTCATTAACTGTTTAATAATTGTAAACAAAGTCGCCAAAGATTGAGACAAGATGTACACGTTCGTAAGTGCTTGCGTAAGTGCTTTCGTGAATCTGGCCCACTTGCCACAAAGTACAAATTAAGGGGAACTAAAACGCATGAACCCAACCCACCTACCTAACCTAACCTGCCAAATCAACGGGGGAAATCAATAAAGAAAACGGGGATGCTTGTAAGCTTTCTCATAGTGCCCTTTATACTGCATGATGGGGACTATAGCGTACAGAATGAGGCGCTTTAGTAGCTAAAGGAACTATGTGGTCGAACGTACAAAAATGGACTGTTGCAGCTGAAAATATTCACCCATTGTTTTATTAATATTTGCAGACGGGGCACCAAACAAGCCAAAAACCAGACCTGAAATTTCCTAGGCCTATATATATATACAGGACATACATTAAATTAGCTATAAGATAACGAACAATAGGCCTATGACTTGCTTATTGATGCCTTAGACAGGTTCATTGTTCAGTTGTACAGTTTTACGATATTGTTAGGTCTAGTTCCTGCGGACTTTTTCCCTGCTTCTCATTCCTCTTAAGCTCTTCGGCCAGTCTTGTTTAAAACTTACGAAGTTTCTGTAGTTTTACTTTGTGGATTTTTTTTAGGTAGGATGGGGCTTCATAGCATTGCACTGGTCTAACATAGGTTGGGTCCATCATCCTGGTAGCTTTTTTTGTCAAAGTGCCTGAAGGCTACACGAGTGTCTTACAGCTTCGATACACGGCTGATGATTTCCTTAATTTGTGCTTTTGACTTGAAGTCACGTTTACTCTTAAGATCCTTTTCTTTATGTGATTTCAGCTTCTTCAACTATCATCATCTTGAACTATTCCTTTGGGTTCTTCACCCTCGTACCAAATCCCATCACCTTGCAGTTACTTAGATTAAAGTTGAGAAGTCATTTTTCACACCATCTCTCTCTCTCTCTTGTTTCTTCTGGTAAATCAAGAGGATTGTACCACCATCCTCTATCCCCCAGACCCTAGCCACCGGCCACAGGGCCACAAACCTCCACCGCTCCCCCCCCCCAGGCTACTGGGCCCAGTACTTCGGAACCAAAGTCAAACCCGTACTATAATATCAGCCATGAATAGCCATCTTTCCCAGAGCCCTCTTGGGCACAGGAACGCTCCCGCCCCCCTCGCTTTGCTCACGAACGCATTGGTCGACAAATCCACAGCGGGACTCGGGTTCCCCTTCGCGAAGACTCCAAGAGGCGCAGGACCAGCACCCCACGACCGACCCTCAACACACACAACCACGAGAATCACTCTCCAACAAAAGGTGACCAGACACATCCATGATGAGGCCTTCCCAAGACCTCAAATGCTAAGTGGCCTGCCAGACGACCCAGATGAGTGGCTCATCCCAGACCCGATGTATACTTAATAATGGAAAAAAATAAAATAAAAAAATAAATAAATATAAAAAATAAAAAATAAATAAACAAAAAATAAATATACAAAAAACCTTTTTTGTACTACCGGAAAAATAACCTCCGTGATGTTGCTAAGATTAATCTCCTGCAGCCAACTCCAGCGGCTCTAGGGCTTCCAGACACCAGCTGGGACACAAACACTGGCCACCCAGCCAAGGTACTGACAACCCAACATACCACATATCCAAACAAACAACACACACATATGCGAACCCATGGTGGACAGGCCACCCAACTTTCAATCCTCATCTCTCTCTTCGTACTCACATCCTCTTCCAGAAATTTACCTCCCCATCCCTCTACCTTCCCCCCATCTTTTTCAAACCCTTTGGACATCAAAGCTATTCTAATTCATTGTACTTCTACATCACTAGTAAGCACTGAAGTGGATGATTCTGCTTCGTGCAGTTCGGCGTTCAATCCCCGACCATGCGAGTGAATGGGCACCATTCCTTCTCCCCGTCCCATCCCAAATCCTTATCCAGACCACTTCCAAGTGCTATAGAGTCGTAATGGCTTGGCGCTTTCCCTTGACAATACCCTTCTCTTCGACCAGCAGTTTTGATCTTAGTACTGATCCATGTGGCGCTCTTCTCATTACTTCTCTTCGTTCTCATCTCTCTAATCTCACTACTACTCTCTGTTGACCAAACCAGAAGACAGCGACATATTTCAGCCACGTTATTGTGACTCCTCATCTGTACTACTCTCTGTTTTCCATTGGACAGATATTCTTTTTTTTATGCAGGTTGGTACAGGAGTAGACAACCTCTGACTCCTGTTAGCAGGCTGAGAGCTTTCCTTTCCCATAGTTCATAGTAAGGCTTACCATACAAGTCTTCCCTGGAACACGCCCCACCATTCGATTAACAACCAGGTCCTTAATTATCACTAAATGAGGCAAACAGCTACTGATTGGCACCCAGTAAATACTCTCAGGTCAGGGCTCGAACTCAAACGAAATCAGTGGGGAGGCGTGAAGCGAGTGTACTACCTCTACTCCACTAGTTCATCGCGGTTCAACTTTACTCCAGCTTGTTTTAACTTTGTGCAGAATAGAGTCGAAGGCTTTCTGGAAGTCCAGGAAGATGCAGTCAATCCGTGTTTTCTGTGTGATAGTTAATTTTTTTTTTATTTATAAAAGAAACCACAATGTACAAACAGAAACCCACATACAAATAAAAACAAGAGTACATACAGGATACGCAGAATACAGTAATACAATATGTGAAGAACCTAAACACAAGAAGAATCAAAAGTTAAATACACATGATACAAAGCCTGCAACAAACCCCAACACGGACACATAATACACATGATACAAAGCCTGCAACAAACCCCAACACGGACACATAATACACATGATACAAAGCCTGCAACAAACCCCAACACGGACACATAATACACATGATACAAAGCCTGCAACAAACCCCAACACGGACACATAATACACATGATACAAAGCCTGCAACAAACCCCAACACGGACACATAATACACATGATACAAAGCACGCAACAAACCCCAACACGGACACATAATACACATGATACAAAGCCTGCAACAAACCCCAACACGGACACATAATACACATGATACAAAGCACACAACAAACCCCAACACGGACACATAATACACATGATACAAAGCCTGCAACAAACCCCAACACGGACACATAATACACATGATACAAAGCACACAACAAACCCCAACACGGACACATAATACACATGATACAAAGCCTGCAACAAACCCCAACACGGACACATAATACACATGATACAAAGCACACAACAAACCCCAACACGGACACATAATACAGAACAAAAATCAGAACAGGACACATAACCAGTGACAGGACTTGTGATCCTGGGTTCGATCCCAGGCGCTGGCGAGAAACAATGGGCAGAGTTTCTTTCACCCTATGCCCCTGTTACCTAGCAGTAAAATAGGTACCTGGGTGTTAGTCAGCTGTCACGGGGCTGCTTCCTGGGGGTGGAGGCCTGGTCGAGGACCGGGCCGCAGGGACACTAAAGCCCCGAAATCATCTCAAGATAACCACCCAGACACACACACATGCAACCCCACAACCACGCACCCATGCGCAAGCAACACCACAACACACAGCAATCAATTTGGAGGATATTTCTCAGGGAACTTCCATGACGGATATATCCGCTTATAAGCCTCCCATATCAAATACTCCTGTTCTTTAGGTGAATGGCCCTTACGACACCTCGGGTACGTCATATACTCAGGGACCACTAAATCCGGTGGAAGCATTCGCCCCCAACCAGAGGACACCGAAGACGAAGAACCAGTCAGGTGAGGCAGGAACACCGTCGCCGAGGAAGCAGGAGATACCGGAACAGCGGGCTGAGGCTGTCGAGGCGGCAACACCACCTTTGACAAAGCAGGAGACAGAAGAAATGGCCGTAGACGTGAGGGGCGGCAAAACCGCCGCCGACGAAACAGGGGACGGGGGAGGGGGCACGAAACCCTCAGAGCGAGCTGTTTTCTTCAGCATCACCACCAGGTCGCCACGCCCACTCTCAACCTCACAAGGGGGAACCCACCCCCTATGAGGAACCGGAACCATCCGACTCGGGGTGACGTACCCGAATCAAGAGTCACAGGCCCCACACCGGCCCCCACCCCTACAGCAGGAGCCACACCAGGGCCCACACCATCAACCGGAACGACACCAGCACCAGACGCACCATCCCCGCACTCCACAGAGGAACAGCTCGCAGAAGAAATATCAACACACACCGCATCCTCACATTCCTCTGCCCACGTACGAGGAGGCGAAGCACCCGTATCCGTACGTGAACGCTTGGGGACAGGCCGTTGGTCATCGGAGCTGTCACCCCCTGCAGGAGGCACCCGAGAAGAGCCGGCGGCAGGCCGCCCCACAACCGGGGAAGCACGACCCCGCAGAATGTCAGCTTCAACGAAATGGGGGACGATACCGCCACTCATAGAGGAGACAGGAGAAGGAACAGGCGCGGCCGGGGGAGGAGAAGGGATCAACACAGGTGAGAGAGCCTGCACGGACGTCGAAGGCGACAGAGGCGTAGAGGCGGAAACAGGTGCAGAAGCCATCGGAAGCGAAGAGACAGACTGCAGGGGCGGAGCCGCACACACCACCTCGTCGTGTACACCACCATCCACACATACCGGGCCAGCAGCCGAGGAATGCAGAACCACCACTGGATCAGCAGGCGACAGGGAAACCTCCGCACCCACTCCATCACGAGACGACAGGTCCTGCACCACCAACGGGGGAAAATCCTCTTCTTGGAACAGATAAACAGGTGCAGCCGCGACCCCAGTTCAATCAGCTGCCAGATGCCCCTCAAGGTAACAACGAAAACAGGAGCGTGGCTGCCCTGCATTGAATGCCTGCAGAGTGTACCCCAGCAAGGTAACCGTGGATGGAATCGGGGACTTGAGTCTCAAGGCGAGAGTCCGTGTACAGTGTATGCAGGAGACCCCACCCCACCTTCCGGAAGAGACGGAGTTCATTTGGAGGGATACCACCGTACCATATTGGCCAAAGTATCTCTGAAGCAGGCCCTCCGAAAACTCGAAGGGCACACCATGCAAAGTCACATAGGTAACTGAGCAGCAGCGGTCGGAAATGGCGACCTTACTGCCATTCCCAGGGAGGGTCCATGTTCGCCCATCATAGCGGGCTACGAACTACTTATAAGTAGTTCCTTATACTTCCTACTTATAAGTAACTCCGCCGCGGAGTTAAACTTCATTAGTGCTCGGTGGATCGTCAGGAGCTGGAGCCCGTACATCTCGGCCACATGAACATGTAACATGTTCAACAACACAACCTCAAGAGCATGGTATGAAGCACGGCATGAAATCTCCAAACCAACGGTCTCCATCTGGCAAACAGGGGGTAGGGTGGT
>NC_091192.1:32020637-32183137 GCF_040958095.1 Procambarus clarkii
CTCTCTCTCTCTCTCTCTCTCTCTCTCTCTCTCTCTCTCTCTCTCTCTCTCTCTCCTCTCTCTCTCTCTCTCTCTCTCTCTCTCTCTCTCCCTCTCTCTCTCTCTCTCTCTCTCTCTCTCTCTCTCTCTCTCTCTCTCTCTCTCTCTCTCTCTCTCTCTCTCTCTCTCTCTCTCTCTCTCCCTCTCCCTCTCTCTCTCTCTCTCTCTCTCTCCCTCTCTCTCTCTCCCTCTCTCTCTCTCTCTCTCTCTCTCTCTCCCTCTCTCTCTCTCTCTCTCTCTCTCTCTCTCTCTCTCTCTCTCTCTCTCTCTCTCTCTCTCTCTCTCTCTCTCTCCCTCTCTCTCTCTCTCTCTCTCTCTCTCTCTCTCTCTCCCTCTCTCTCCCCCTCTCTCTCTCTCTCTCTCTCTCTCTCTCTCTCTCTCTCTCTCTCTCTCTCTCTCTCTCTCTCTCTCTCTCTCTCTCTCTCTCTCTCTCTCTCTCTCTCTCTCTCTCTCTGTCTCTCTCTCTCTCTCTCTCTCTCTCTCTCTCTCTCCCTCCCTCCCTCCCTCCCTACAAGCAGCTGAGGCACACGTCCTAATTTCCTGCGTTGGGTTCAATAAATAAATAGGTCAGGACTGGGCGCCGGCGACCTGCTTCTGTGGCTGCCCTCCACACCGTCCCTCCACACCGTCCCTCCAGCTGCCCTCCACACCGTCCCTCCAGCTGCCCTCCACACCGTCCCTCCACACCGTCCCTCCAGCTGCCCTCCACACCGTCCCTCCAGCTGCCCTCCACACCGTCCCTCCAGCTGCCCTCCACACCGTCCCTCCAGCTGCCCTCCACACCGTCCCTCCAGCTGCCCTCCACACCGTCCCTCCAGCTGCCCTCCACACCGTCCCTCCAGCTGCCCTCCACACCGTCCCTCCAGCTGCCCTCCACACCGTCCCTCCAGCTGCCCTCCACACCGTCCCTCCAGCTGCCCTCCCCTCCACACTAGCAGCTACGACCACCAAACTAGCAGCAGAGGCCACCATACACCACCACCACAAAGTGACTTGAGTTATCACCGAGTGAGATTAGATAATTAAGATAACATTAACCAGCGCCTTTGGGTATTTGGGGCACTGTGCCCCCAGTCTGAGGGGGGGCATTGCCCCCCCCGCCCCCCATGGAAGAACACCTGAACACAAGTGTGAACGCAGGTGAACACGGCTTAAAATGTTGGAAGTTCTTGTCTTACCGCCTCCTCCTTTGGTGGCCTGAACACCTCAGAGCTCTTCAAGCTCTCCTTGGGGCTCTATTACCACGTCTGTGGAACTCAACAACACCTGTTGAGGCTCTACGTCACCTCTTTACAGGTGTAAGACACTATCATATGTGTACCTTATTTAGAGCACCTCTGTGCTCTAGAGGAGCCAGGAGCTCTACAGCACCTCCGTGCTCTAGAGGACCCAGGAGCTCTACAGCACCTCCGTGCTCTAGAGGACCCAGGAGCTCTACAGCACCTCCGTGCTCTAGATGACACAGGAGCTCTACAGCACCTCCGTGCTCTAGAGGACCCAGGAGCTCTACAGCACCTCCGTGCTCTAGAGGACCCAGGAGCTCTACAGCACCTCCGTGCTCTAGAGGATATAGGATCGATCAGCATCGTCAGCTCACACTCCAATGGTCCATGGTTCGATCCCCCACACACGACGAGACCTCTAGGCACGTTTACTTACACCTGATGCTTCTGTTTACCAAGCAGTAGAAATGTTCCTGAGATGTGAAATTGAGTAGTTAACAAAAACACTCAACTGAGAGTAGTTAAGTAATTATCAACAGAAGCCACGACAACTGGCCAACTCTGAAGCACCATGGTTGAGGTATGGGACGGGTAATGGTTTGCATATATCATGGTTTGCAATGGTAAGAATGTGGGGTCCTTGTCCTCATATCCCAGCTCCTTGTCCTCATATCCCAGCTCCTTGTCCTCATATCCCAGCTCCTTGTCCTCATATCCCAGCTCCTTGTCCTCATTTCCCAGCTCCTTGTCCTCATATCCCAGCTCCTTGTCCTCATATCCCAGCTCCTTGTTCTCGTCTCCCAGCTCCTTGTCCTCATATCCCAGCTCCTTGTTCTCGTCTCCCAGCTCCTTGTCCTCATATCCCAGCTCCTTGTCCTCATACCCCAGCTCCTTGTCCTCATATCCCAGCTCCTTGTCCTCGTATTCCAGCTCCTTGTCCTCGTATCCCAGCTCCTTGTCCTCGTATCCCAGATCCTTGTCCTTGTATCCCAGCTCCTTGTCCTCGTATCCCAGATCCTTGTCCTCATATCCCAGCTCCTTGTCCTCATATCCCAGCTCCTTGTCCTCATTTCCCAGCTCCTTGTCCTCATATCCCAGCTCCTTGTCCTCATATCCCAGCTCCTTGTTCTCGTCTCCCAGCTCCTTGTCCTCATATCCCAGCTCCTTGTTCTCGTCTCCCAGCTCTTTGTCCTCATATCCCAGCTCCTTGTCCTCATACCCCAGCTCCTTGTCCTCATATCCCAGCTCCTTGTCCTCGTATTCCAGCTCCTTGTCCTCGTATCCCAGCTCCTTGTCCTCGTATCCCAGATCCTTGTCCTTGTATCCCAGCTCCTTGTCCTCGTATCCCAGATCCTTGTCCTCATATCCCAGCTCCTTGTCCTCATATCCCAGCTCCTTGTTCTCGTCTCCCAGCTCCTTGTCCTCATATCCCAGCTCCTTGTTCTCGTCTCCCAGCTCCTTGTCCTCATATCCCAGCTCCTTGTCCTCATACCCCAGCTCCTTGTCCTCATATCCCAGCTCCTTGTCCTCGTATTCCAGCTCCTTGTCCTCGTATCCCAGCTCCTTGTCCTCGTATCCCAGATCCTTGTCCTTGTATCCCAGCTCCTTGTCCTCGTATCCCAGATCCTTGTCCTCATATCCCAGCTCCTTGTCCTCATATCCCAGCTCCTTGTCCTCATATCCCTGCTCCTTGTCCTCATATCCCTGCTCCTTGTCCTCATATCCCAGCTCCTTGTCCTCATATCCCAGCTCCTTGTCCTCATATCCCAGCTCCTTGTCCTCATATCCCTGCTCCTTGTCCTCATATCCCTGCTCCTTGTCCTCATATCCCAGCTCCTTGTCCTCATATCCCAGCTCCTTGTCCTCATATCCCAGCTCCTTGTCCTCATATCCCTGCTCCTTGTCCTCATATCCCTGCTCCTTGTCCTCATATCCCAGCTCCTTGTCCTCATATCCCAGCTCCTTGTCCTCATATCCCAGCTCCTTGTCCTCATATCCCTGCTCCTTGTCCTCATATCCCTGCTCCTTGTCCTCATATCCCAGCTCCTTGTCCTCATATCCCAGCTCCTTGTCCTCATGTCCCAGCTCCTTGTCCTCATATCCCTGCTCCTTGTCCTCATATCCCAGCTCCTTGTCCTCATATCCCAGCTCCTTGTCCTCATATCCCAGCTCCTTGTCCTCATATCCCTGCTCCTTGTCCTCATATCCCAGCTCCTTGTCCTCATATCCCAGCTCCGGGTCTTATCCCTTCCAAGTGCGCTACACATTTACAAAGTTGATCACCCTTAATAACTAAGACCAACTACTGACCTTCCGAGAATGCAACCCACAACAATTAACTAACTCACGGGTACCTATTTTACTGTTGGGTGAATAGAAGCGTCAGTTGTAAGCGAACGTGCCCAACCGTGTCTATCCCGCATGGGGACTGAACTCGGACTCGTGGGTTGTGAGCGGCGGACGCAGACTACTGTGCTCCACTGACCCAAGCAATGAACACAAGTTAACTTTACACAGAAACAATCTAACTTAATAGAACTTAATAGAACATCTCGTGTTATGAGGGCAAACTTAAGCAAGTTATCAAAATAAGCCAAAACTTAAATCAACTTTGATGTAATCAGTCTGGTCGACTTTGTTGATTAAAGAAAAATATAACTTATCAGATCTGAGTTCTCCCGATGATTAGCTGGGTGACAGTTTACCCAGCGGGCTGTGATGTCATCCTGTGTCTCTCTGTGATCGTGGACGTCATCTAATATATATATATATATATATATATATATATATATATATATATATATATATATATATATATATATATATATATATATATATATATATATATATATATATGCTTAAGGCACAACTCTCCTAAACACGAGAGTAAAGTATTGTATACTTCACTCTCGTGTTTAGGAGAGTTGTGCCTTAAGCATAGACACAGTGTTCTCCCATATTAACAGGGACTTGATGAAAAAACGTAAAAATGACCCCTCACTTGCTCTAGTGCTCTTGGGAGATGGTGGTCTTTGGAGTGTATAAATACTCCGAAATTACCATCTCTTTTAAGGGTCTGAGCAGGTGGTGGAGTGGGTTAAGGCGTACCTGTTATGCCAGTTGCTGGAAGGCTTCTGTGCTGGCTAGGGTTCGAGTCTCCTGGTGGGAAAGTGTTCTAAAGTTGTATATATATATATATATATAAATATATATATATATATATATATATATATATATATATATATATATATATATATATATATATATATAGATATATATATATATATATATATATATATATATATATATATATATATATATATATATATATATATATTATTTAATAATAAATATATATTATTAAATATGACGGAAAAAGTAAGATTAATAATTCTAACACGAATTTTTTCAATCTTTCGTACATTTCTTTTCACTGTTGGAGGTAAATCAAAAATCAATTCTCCAAAATTCATTTTTATTTCTAGTCTGACGCGACACGAGCGCGTTTCGTAAAACTTATTACATTTTCAAAGACTTTAGTTTACAAATACACAACTGAATAGAACTTACGCATCTCCGTTAATCTCCATCTCCGAACGGAGATGCGTAAGTTCTATTCAGTTGTGTATTTGTAAACTAAAGTCTTTGAAAATGTAATAAGTTTTACGAAACGCGCTCGTGTCGCGTCAGACTAGAAATAAAAAGGAATTTTGGAGAATTAATTTTTGATTTACCTCCAACAGTGAATAGAAATGTACGAAAGATTGAAAAAATTCGTGTTAGAATTATTAATCTTACTTTTTCCGTCAAATTTAATAATATATGTCTACAGGAAAGACTGCTACCAAAATATACTAATATATAAATATATATATATATATATATATATATATATATATATATATATATATATATATATATATATATATATATATATATATATGTATATATATATATATATATATATATATATATATATATATATATATATATAATATATATATATATATATACAACTTTAGAACACTTTCCCACCAGGAGACTCGAACCCTAGCCAGCACAGAAGCCTTCCAGCAACTGGCATAACAGGTACGCCTTAACCCTCTGCACCACCGCTCAGACCCTAGAGCACCAGAGCAAGTGAGGGGTCATTTAGACGTTAATTTCATCAAGTCCCTGTTAATATGGGAAGACACAGTGTCTCTGCTTAAGGCACAACTCTCCTAAACACGAGAGTTAAGTATACAACTTTAGAACACTTTCCCACCAGGAGACTCGAACCCTAGCCAGCACAGAAGCCTTCCAGCAACTGGCATAACAGGTACGCCTTAACCCTCTGCACCACCGCTCAGACCCTAGAGCACCAGAGCAAGTGAGGGGTCATTTAGACGTTAATTTCATCAAGTCCCTGTTAATATGGGAAGACACAGTGTCTCTGCTTAAGGCACAACTCTCCTAAACACGAGAGTTAAGTATACAACTTTAGAACACTTTCCCACCAGGAGACTCGAACCCTAGCCAGCACAGAAGCCTTCCAGCAACTGGCATAACAGGTACGCCTTAACCCTCTGCACCACCGCTCAGACCCTAGAGCACCAGAGCAAGTGAGGGGTCATTTAGACGTTAATTTCATCAAGTCCCTGTTAATATGGGAAGACACAGTGTCTCTGCTTAAGGCACAACTCTCCTAAACACGAGAGTTAAGTATACAACTTTAGAACACTTTCCCACCAGGAGACTCGAACCCTAGCCAGCACAGAAGCCTTCCAGCAACTGGCATAACAGGTACGCCTTAACCCTCTGCACCACCGCTCAGACCCTAGAGCACCAGAGCAAGTGAGGGGTCATTTAGACGTTAATTTCATCAAGTCCCTGTTAATATGGGAAGACACAGTGTCTCTGCTTAAGGCACAACTCTCCTAAACACGAGAGTTAAGTATACAACTTTAGAACACTTTCCCACCAGGAGACTCGAACCCTAGCCAGCACAGAAGCCTTCCAGCAACTGGCATAACAGGTACGCCTTAACCCTCTGCACCACCGCTCAGACCCTAGAGCACCAGAGCAAGTGAGGGGTCATTTAGACGTTAATTTCATCAAGTCCCTGTTAATATGGGAAGACACAGTGTCTCTGCTTAAGGCACAACTCTCCTAAACACGAGAGTTAAGTATACAACTTTAGAACACTTTCCCACCAGGAGACTCGAACCCTAGCCAGCACAGAAGCCTTCCAGCAACTGGCATAACAGTTGCCAGTTGCTGGCAACTGTTATGCCTTAAGCAGAGACAACTTATTGCCTTAAGCAGAGACACTGTGTCTTCCCATATTAACAGGGACTTGATGAAATTAACGTCTAAATGACCCCTCACTTGCTCTGGTGCTCTAGGGTCTGAGCGGTGGTGCAGAGGGTTAAGGCGTACCTGTTATGCCAGTTGCTGGAAGGCTTCTGTGCTGGCTAGGGTTCGAGTCTCCTGGTGGGAAAGTGTTCTAAAGTTGTATACTTAACTCTCGTGTTTAGGAGAGTTGTGCCTTAAGCAGAGACACTGTGTCTTCCCATATTAACAGGGACTTGATGAAATTAACGTCTAAATGACCCCTCACTTGCTCTGGTGCTCTAGGGTCTGAGCGGTGGTGCAGAGGGTTAAGGCGTACCTGTTATGCCAGTTGCTGGAAGGCTTCTGTGCTGGCTAGGGTTCGAGTCTCCTGGTGGGAAAGTGTTCTAAAGTTGTATACTTAACTCTCGTGTTTAGGAGAGTTGTGCCTTAAGCAGAGACACTGTGTCTTCCCATATTAACAGGGACTTGATGAAATTAACGTCTAAATGACCCCTCACTTGCTCTGGTGCTCTAGGGTCTGAGCGGTGGTGCAGAGGGTTAAGGCGTACCTGTTATGCCAGTTGCTGGAAGGCTTCTGTGCTGGCTAGGGTTCGAGTCTCCTGGTGGGAAAGTGTTCTAAAGTTGTATACTTAACTCTCGTGTTTAGGAGAGTTGTGCCATATATATATATATATATATATATATATATATATGCGAACAAGCCTGAATGGTCCCCAGGACAATATGCAACTGAAAACTCACACCCCAGAAGTGACTCGAACCCATACTCCCAGGTGCAACGCAACTGGTATGTACAAGACGCCTTAATCGTCTTAATCGATTAAGGCGTCTTGTACATACCAGTTGCGTTGCACCTGGGAGTATGGGTTCGAGTCACTTCTGGGGTGTGAGTTTTCAGTTATATATGTATATATATATATATATATATATATATATATATATATATATATATATATATATATATATATATATATATATATATATATATATATATACATATGTCGTACCTAGTAGCCAGAACTCACTTCTCAGCCTATTATGCAAGGCCCGATTTGCCTAATAAGCCAAGTTTTCATGAATTAATTGTTTTTCGACTACCTAACCTACCTAACCTAACCTAACCTACCTTTTTGGGCTACCTAACCAAACCTAACCTATAAAGATAGGTTAGGTTAAGTTAGGTAGGGTTGGTTAGGTTCGGTCATATATCTACGTTAATTTTAACTCCAATAAAAAAAAATTGACCTCATACATAATGAAATGGGTAGCTTTATCATTTCATAAGAAAAAAATAGATATATATATATATATATACATATATATATATAACTTTAGAACACTTTCCCACCAGGAGACTCGAACCCTAGCCAGCACAGAAGCCTTCCAGCAACTGGCATAACAGGTACGCCTTAACCCTCTTCACCACCTGCTCAGACCCTTAAAAGAGATGGTAATTTCGGAGTATTTAAATACACCAAAGATCAACACCTCCCAAGAGCACTAGAGCAAGTGAGGGGTCATTTAGACGTTAATTTCATCAAGTCCCTGTTAATATGGGAAGACACAGTGTCTATGCTTAAGGCACAACTCTCCTAAACACGAGAGTGAAGTATACAACTTTAGAACACTTTCCCACCAGGAGACTCGAACCCTAGCCAGCACAGAAGCCTTCCAGCAACTGGCATAACAGGTACGCCTTAACCCTCTTCACCACCTGCTCAGACCCTTAAAAGAGATGGTAATTTCGGAGTATTTAAATACACCAAAGATCAACACCTCCCAAGAGCACTAGAGCAAGTGAGGGGTCATTTAGACGTTAATTTCATCAAGTCCCTGTTAATATGGGAAGACACAGTGTCTATGCTTAAGGCACAACTCTCCTAAACACGAGAGTGAAGTATACAACTTTAGAACACTTTCCCACCAGGAGACTCGAACCCTAGCCAGCACAGAAGCCTTCCAGCAACTGGCATAACAGGTACGCCTTAACCCTCTTCACCACCTGCTCAGACCCTTAAAAGAGATGGTAATTTCGGAGTATTTAAATACACCAAAGATCAACACCTCCCAAGAGCACTAGAGCAAGTGAGGGGTCATTTAGACGTTAATTTCATCAAGTCCCTGTTAATATGGGAAGACACAGTGTCTATGCTTAAGGCACAACTCTCCTAAACACGAGAGTGAAGTATACAACTTTAGAACACTTTCCCACCAGGAGACTCGAACCCTAGCCAGCACAGAAGCCTTCCAGCAACTGGCATAACAGGTACGCCTTAACCCTCTTCACCACCTGCTCAGACCCTTAAAAGAGATGGTAATTTCGGAGTATTTAAATACACCAAAGATCAACACCTCCCAAGAGCACTAGAGCAAGTGAGGGGTCATTTAGACGTTAATTTCATCAAGTCCCTGTTAATATGGGAAGACACAGTGTCTATGCTTAAGGCACAACTCTCCTAAACACGAGAGTGAAGTATACAACTTTAGAACACTTTCCCACCAGGAGACTCGAACCCTAGCCAGCACAGAAGCCTTCCAGCAACTGGCATAACAGGTACGCCTTAACCCTCTTCACCACCTGCTCAGACCCTTAAAAGAGATGGTAATTTCGGAGTATTTAAATACACCAAAGATCAACACCTCCCAAGAGCACTAGAGCAAGTGAGGGGTCATTTAGACGTTAATTTCATCAAGTCCCTGTTAATATGGGAAGACACAGTGTCTATGCTTAAGGCACAACTCTCCTAAACACGAGAGTGAAGTATACAACTTTAGAACACTTTCCCACCAGGAGACTCGAACCCTAGCCAGCACAGAAGCCTTCCAGCAACTGGCATAACAGGTACGCCTTAACCCTCTTCACCACCTGCTCAGACACTTAAAAGAGATGGTAATTTCGGAGTATTTAAATACACCAAAGATCAACACCTCCCAAGAGCACTAGAGCAAGTGAGGGGTCATTTAGACGTTAATTTCATCAAGTCCCTGTTAATATGGGAAGACACAGTGTCTATGCTTAAGGCACAACTCTCCTAAACACGAGAGTGAAGTATACAACTTTAGAACACTTTCCCACCAGGAGACTCGAACCCTAGCCAGCACAGAAGCCTTCCAGCAACTGGCATAACAGGTACGCCTTAACCCTCTTCACCACCTGCTCAGACCCTTAAAAGAGATGGTAATTTCGGAGTATTTAAATACACCAAAGATCAACACCTCCCAAGAGCACTAGAGCAAGTGAGGGGTCATTTAGACGTTAATTTCATCAAGTCCCTGTTAATATGGGAAGACACAGTGTCTATGCTTAAGGCACAACTCTCCTAAACACGAGAGTGAAGTATACAACTTTAGAACACTTTCCCACCAGGAGACTCGAACCCTAGCCAGCACAGAAGCCTTCCAGCAACTGGCATAACAGGTACGCCTTAACCCTCTTCACCACCTGCTCAGACCCTTAAAAGAGATGGTAATTTCGGAGTATTTAAATACACCAAAGATCAGGTGTATTTAAATTCAACACCTCCACATCAGGGAGGTGTTGATCTTTGGTGTATTTAAATACTCCGAAATTACCATCTCTTTTAAGGGTCTGAGCAGGTGGTGAAGAGGGTTAAGGCGTACCTGTTATGCCAGTTGCTGGAAGGCTTCTGTGCTGGCTAGGGTTCGAGTCTCCTGGTGGGAAAGTGTTCTAAAGTTGTATACTTCACTCTCGTGTTTAGGAGAGTTGTGCCTTAAGCATAGACACTGTGTCTTCCCATATTAACAGGGACTTGATGAAATTAACGTCTAAATGACCCCTCACTTGCTCTAGTGCTCTTGGGAGGTGTTGATCTTTGGTGTATTTAAATACTCCGAAATTACCATCTCTTTTAAGGGTCTGAGCAGGTGGTGAAGAGGGTTAAGGCGTACCTGTTATGCCAGTTGCTGGAAGGCTTCTGTGCTGGCTAGGGTTCGAGTCTCCTGGTGGGAAAGTGTTCTAAAGTTGTATACTTCACTCTCGTGTTTAGGAGAGTTGTGCCTTAAGCATAGACACTGTGTCTTCCCATATTAACAGGGACTTGATGAAATTAACGTCTAAATGACCCCTCACTTGCTCTAGTGCTCTTGGGAGGTGTTGATCTTTGGTGTATTTAAATACTCCGAAATTACCATCTCTTTTAAGGGTCTGAGCAGGTGGTGAAGAGGGTTAAGGCGTACCTGTTATGCCAGTTGCTGGAAGGCTTCTGTGCTGGCTAGGGTTCGAGTCTCCTGGTGGGAAAGTGTTCTAAAGTTGTATACTTCACTCTCGTGTTTAGGAGAGTTGTGCCTTAAGCATAGACACTGTGTCTTCCCATATTAACAGGGACTTGATGAAATTAACGTCTAAATGACCCCTCACTTGCTCTAGTGCTCTTGGGAGGTGTTGATCTTTGGTGTATTTAAATACTCCGAAATTACCATCTCTTTTAAGGGTCTGAGCAGGTGGTGAAGAGGGTTAAGGCGTACCTGTTATGCCAGTTGCTGGAAGGCTTCTGTGCTGGCTAGGGTTCGAGTCTCCTGGTGGGAAAGTGTTCTAAAGTTGTATACTTCACTCTCGTGTTTAGGAGAGTTGTGCCTTAAGCATAGACACTGTGTCTTCCCATATTAACAGGGACTTGATGAAATTAACGTCTAAATGACCCCTCACTTGCTCTAGTGCTCTTGGGAGGTGTTGATCTTTGGTGTATTTAAATACTCCGAAATTACCATCTCTTTTAAGGGTCTGAGCAGGTGGTGAAGAGGGTTAAGGCGTACCTGTTATGCCAGTTGCTGGAAGGCTTCTGTGCTGGCTAGGGTTCGAGTCTCCTGGTGGGAAAGTGTTCTAAAGTTGTATACTTCACTCTCGTGTTTAGGAGAGTTGTGCCTTAAGCATAGACACTGTGTCTTCCCATATTAACAGGGACTTGATGAAATTAACGTCTAAATGACCCCTCACTTGCTCTAGTGCTCTTGGGAGGTGTTGATCTTTGGTGTATTTAAATACTCCGAAATTACCATCTCTTTTAAGGGTCTGAGCAGGTGGTGAAGAGGGTTAAGGCGTACCTGTTATGCCAGTTGCTGGAAGGCTTCTGTGCTGGCTAGGGTTCGAGTCTCCTGGTGGGAAAGTGTTCTAAAGTTGTATACTTCACTCTCGTGTTTAGGAGAGTTGTGCCTTATATATATATATATATATATATATATATATATATATATATATATATATATATATATATATATATATATATAAGGCACAACTCTCCTAAACACGAGAGTGAAGTATACAACTTTAGAACACTTTCCCACCAGGAGACTCGAACCCTAGCCAGCACAGAAGCCTTCCAGCAACTGGCATAACAGGTACGCCTTAACCCTCTCCACCACCTGCTCAGACCCTTAAAAGAGATGGTAATTTCGGAGTATTTAAATACACCAAAGATCAACACCTCCCAAGAGCACTAGAGCAAGTGAGGGGTCATTTAGACGTTAATTTCATCAAGTCCCTGTTAATA
This sequence comes from Procambarus clarkii, assembly GCF_040958095.1. Classification (NCBI taxonomy): domain Eukaryota; kingdom Metazoa; phylum Arthropoda; class Malacostraca; order Decapoda; family Cambaridae; genus Procambarus; species Procambarus clarkii. Next base: position 32,032,744 of record NC_091192.1, read on the forward strand.
TGGGAAGACACAGTGTCTATGCTTAAGGCACAACTCTCCTAAACACGAGAGTGAAGTATACAACTTTAGAACACTTTCCCACCAGGAGACTCGAACCCTAGCCAGCACAGAAGCCTTCCAGCAACTGGCATAACAGGTACGCCTTAACCCTCTCCACCACCTGCTCAGACCCTTAAAAGTGATGGTAATTTCGGAGTATTTAAATACACCAAAGATCAACACCTCCCAAGAGCACTAGAGCAAGTGAGGGGTCATTTAGACGTTAATTTCATCAAGTCCCTGTTAATATGGGAAGACACAGTGTCTATGCTTAAGGCACAACTCTCCTAAACACGAGAGTGAAGTATACAACTTTAGAACACTTTCCCACCAGGAGACTCGAACCCTAGCCAGCACAGAAGCCTTCCAGCAACTGGCATAACAGGTACGCCTTAACCCTCTCCACCACCTGCTCAGACCCTTAAAAGAGATGGTAATTTCGGAGTATTTAAATACACCAAAGATCATCACCTCCCAAGAGCACTAGAGCAAGTGAGGGGTCATTTAGACGTTAATTTCATCAAGTCCCTGTTAATATGGGAAGACACAGTGTCTATGCTTAAGGCTAAAGTTGTATACTTCACTCTCGTGTTTAGGAGAGTTGTGCCTTAAGCATAGACACTGTGTCTTCCCATATTAACAGGGACTTGATGAAATTAACGTCTAAATGACCCCTCACTTGCTCTAGTGCTCTTGGGAGGTGGTGATCTTTGTTGTATTTAAATACTCCGAAATTACCATCTCTTTTAAGGGTCTGAGCAGGTGGTGGAGAGGGTTAAGGCGTACCTGTTATGCCAGTTGCTGGAAGGCTTCTGTGCTGGCTAGGGTTCGAGTCTCCTGGTGGGAAAGTGTTCTAAAGTTGTATACTTCACTCTCGTGTTTAGGAGAGTTGTGCCTTAAGCATAGACACTGTGTCTTCCCATATTAACAGGGACTTGATGAAATTAACGTCTAAATGACCCCTCACTTGCTCTAGTGCTCTTGGGAGGTGTTGATCTTTGGTGTATTTAAATACTCCGAAATTACCATCTCTTTTAAGGGTCTGAGCGGGTGGTGGAGAGGGTTAAGGCGTACCTGTTATGCCAGTTGCTGGAAGGCTTCTGTGCTGGCTAGGGTTCGAGTCTCCTGGTGGGAAAGTGTTCTAAAGTTATATATATATATATATATATATATATATATATATATATATATATATATATATATATATATATATATATATATATATATATATATATATATATATGTAATATTACATGAAATTTAACGTGCCTCGTTATTCCTATGTACTTGGATTCGATGGTCGAGCTAAGACCTCGCTTATTACCAGGTCCACGTTCGATTCTCGAGAGTCCCGGTGGTTTGGCACCGGGCTCTTATATCCCAGCTCCTTGTCCTCGTATCCCAACTCCTTGTCCTCGTATCCCAACTCCTTGTCCTCGTATCCCAACTCCTTGTCCTCGTATCCCAACTCCTTGTTCTCGTATCCCAACTCCTTGTCCTCGTATCCCAACTCCTTGTCCTCGTATCCCAACTCCTTGTCCTCGTATCCCAACTCCTTGTCCTCGTATCCCAACTCCTTGTTCTCGTATCCCAACTCCTTGTCCTCGTATCCCAGCTCCTTGTTCTCGTATCCCAGCTCCTTGACCTCGTATCCCAGCTTGTCCTCATAAACCTACCAAGTGATGTATAGTCAAACTGGTTAAAAGTATTCTGTAGGTAATTACCTTGCCTTAACTTCCTACAATGACAACTACCATCCTTTCCCTTACATCTCCTTGTCATTACTGTGACTAATCAGACGTTTATTCATTGTAGGTACGTGTGGGGTCACCACCAGAGGTCAGCAGGTACGTGTGGGTCACTACCAGAGGTCAGCAGGTACGTGGGGTCACCACCAGAGGTCAGCAGGTACGTGTGGGTCACTACCAGAGGTCAGCAGGTATGTGCTGTCACCACCAGAGGTCAAGAGATATGCAGGTCAAGTGAGGTATCTCTTCTTCAGATAGCATAGCAAGACGTTAAGCTGGATGTTTACAACTCGGGAAGGAAGACACCGCAAATGAAGGTGGACGCTTGGTGTTGTGAGAGCGGGAAGCAAAACTAGCAGGGTCTCCCCTCCTTATCGAAGAATCGGAGGCGGCAATCATATTCTTCATGATTGCCGCCTCTGATTCTTCACTCTGCAATTCTTCATGTTTTCTGCTTCTACATTCTTTCCTATTCTCTGCCACTGCAATAATTCCTCTTTTCTGTCGCCGGAATCCACTCTGTTGCGTGTTTCTGCAATGATTTCAACTTTTAGAGGGACATTTATCCCGTATTCTGTTATTGCAACCACTTTTTTCTATGACTGCAATGTTTACACTTCGTGTCCTGCTGTTTCTCTTCAGGGGAAACCCTTAAAAATTCTTAGGGCCCGGTGTTTATCTAGCAGCAACAAGGCGTTCTTCCTACTGCCTGGTGACGACGTGTCCGTACACGGGTCTTGGTTTATGGGGTAATATATATACTCACAACGTTCATCCGGCGCCAGTGTCCCACACCGGACGGACAGGTACCGGACGCGAGGGTCTTGGCCGGCTAGTGTGTCGAGTGGGTATTAGACGAGTCTTTCGTTTAGTGTTCGGCTTATGGGCTATCATCCTCTGGAGGGTTGTCAAAGTCTATCAGGCTGTGGAGGGTTGTCAAGGTCTGTCAGGCTGTGGAGGGTTGTCAAGGTCTATCAGGCTCTAGAGGGTTGTCAAGGTCTATCAGGCTGTAGAGGGTTGTCAAGGTCTATCAGGCTGTGGAGGGTTGTCAAGGTCTATCAGGCTCTAGAGGGTTGTCAAGGTCTATCAGGCTCTAGAGGGTTGTCAAGGTCTATCAGGCTGTGGAGGGTTGTCAAGGTCTATCAGGCTGTGGAGGGTTGTCAAGGTCTATCAGGCTGTGGAGGGTTGTCAAGGTCTATCAGGCTCTAGAGGGTTGTCAAGGTCTATCAGGCTGTGGAGGGTTGTCAAGGTCTATCAGGGTGTGGAGGGTTGTCAAGGTCTATCAGGCTGTGGAGGGTTGTCAAGGTCTATCAGGCTGTGGAGGGTTGTCAAGGTCTATCAGGCTGTGGAGGGTTGTCAAGGTCTATCAGGCTGTGGAGGGTTGTCAAGGTCTATCAGGCTCTAGAGGGTTGTCAAGGTCTATCAGGCTCTAGAGGGTTGTCAAGGTCTATCAGGCTCTAGAGGGTTGTCAAGGTCTATCAGGCTGTGGAGGGTTGTCAAGGTCTATCAGGCTCTAGTGGGTTGTCAAGGTCTATCATCCTTTGGAGGGTTGTCAAGGTCTGTCATGCTGTGGAGGGTTGTCAAGGTCTATCAGGCTCTAGAGGGTTGTCAAGGTCTATCAGGCTCTAGAGGGTTGTCAAGGTCTATCAGGCTCTAGAGGGTTGTCAAGGTCTATCATCCTTTGGAGGGTTGTCAAGGTCTACCAGGCTCTAGAGGGTTGTCAAGGTCTATCAGGCTCTAGAGGGTTGTCAAGGTCTATCAGGCTCTAGAGGGTTGTCAAGGTCTATCAGGCTGTGGAGGGTTGTCAAGGTCTATCAGGCTGTGGAGGGTTGTCAAGACCCATCAACCTCTGGAGGGTTGTTAAGGCCTATCAACCTCTGGAGGGTTGTTAAGGCCTATCAACCTCTGGAGGGTTGTTAAGGCCTATCAACCTCTGGAGGGTTGTTAAGGCCTATCAACCTCTGGAGGGTTGTTAAGGCCTATCTACCTCTGGAGGGTTATCAAGGCCTATCAACCTCTGGAGGGTTGTCAAGACCTATCTACCTCTGGAGGGTTGTTAAGGCCTATCAACCTCTGAAGGGTTATCAAGGCCTATCAACCTCTGGAGGGTTATCAAGGCCTATCAACCTCTGGAGGGTTGTTAAGGCCTATCTACCTCTGGAGGGTTATCAAGGCCTATGAACCTCTGGAGGGTTGTTAAGGCCTATCAACCTCTGGAGGGTTATCAAGGCCTATCAACCTCTGGAGGGTTGTCAAGACCTATCTACCTCTGGAGGGTTGTTAAGGCCTATCAACCTCTGGAGGGTTGTTAAGGCCTATCTACCTCTGGAGGGTTATCAAGGCCTATCAACCTCTGGAGGGTTGTTAAGGCCTATCAACCTCTGGAGGGTTATCAAGGCCTATCAACCTCTGGAGGGTTGTCAAGACCTATCTACCTCTGGAGGGTTGTTAAGGCCTATCAACCTCTGGAGGGTTATCAAGGCCTATCAACCTCTGGAGGGTTGTTAAGGCCTATCTACCTCTGCAGGGTTGTTAAGGCCTATCAACCTCTGGAGGGTTGTTAAGGCCTATCAACCTCTGGAGAGTTGTCAAGACCTATCAACCTCTGGAGGGTTGTCAAGGCCTATCTACCTCTGGAGGGTTGTTAAGGCCTATCAACCTCTGGAGGGTTATCAAGGCCTATCAACCTCTGGAGGGTTGTTAAGGCCTATCTACCTCTGCAGGGTTGTTAAGGCCTATCAACCTCTGGAGGGTTGTTAAGGCCTATCAACCTCTGGAGAGTTGTCAAGGCCTATCAACCTCTGGAGGGTTGTCAAGGCCTATCTACCTCTGGAGGGTTGTTAAGGCCTATCAACCTCTGGAGGGTTATCGAGGCCTATCAACCTCTGGAGGGTTGTTAAGGCCTATCTACCTCTGCAGGGTTGTTAAGGCCTATCAACCTCTGGAGGGTTGTTAAGGCCTATCTACCTCTGCAGGGTTGTCAAGACCTATCAACCTCTGGAGGGTTATCAAGGCCTATCAACCTCTGGAGGGTTGTTAAGGCCTATCTACCTCTGCAGGGTTGTTAAGGCCTATCAACCTCTGGAGGGTTGTTAAGGCCTATCTACCTCTGGAGGGTTGTCAAGACCTATCTACCTCTGGAGGGTTGTTAAGGCCTATCAACCTCTGGAGGGTTATCAAGGCCTATCAACCTCTGGAGGGTTGTTAAGGCCTATCAACCTCTGGAGGGTTATCAAGGCCTATCAACCTCTGGAGGGTTGTCAAGGCCTATCTACCTCTGGAGGGTTGTCAAGGCCTACCAGCCTCTAGAGGGTTGTCAAGGCCTACCAGCCTCTAGAGGGTTGTCAAGGCCTACCAGCCTCTAGAGGACTGTCAAGGCCTACCAGCCTCTAGAGGGTTGTCAAGACCTACCAGCCTCTAGAGGATTGTCAAGGCCTACCAGCCTCTAGAGGGTTGTCAAGGCCTACCAGCCTCTAGAGGGTTGTCAAGACCTACCAGCCTCACGAGGGTTGTCAAGGCCTACCAGCCTCTAGAGGGTTGTCAAGGCCTACCAGCCTCTAGAGGGTTGTCAAGGCCTACCAGCCTCTAGAGGGTTGTCAAGGCCTACCAGCCTCTAGAGGGTTGTCAAGGCCTACCAGCCTCTAGAGGGTTGTCAAGGCCTACCAGCCTCTAGAGGGTTGTCAAGGCCTACCAGCCTCTGGAGGGTTGTCAAGGCCTACCAGCCTCTAGAGGGTTGTCAAGGCCTACCAGCCTCTAGAGGGTTGTCAAGGCCTACCAGCCTCTAGAGGGTTGTCAAGGCCTACCAGCCTCTGGAGGGTTGTCAAGGCCTACCAGCCTCTAGAGGGTTGTCAAGGCCTACCAGCCTCTAGAGGGTTGTCAAGGCCTACCAGCCTCTAGAGGGTTGTCAAGGCCTACCAGCCTCTGGAGGGTTGTCAAGGCCTACCAGCCTCTAGAGGGTTGTCAAGGCCACCACAAGAGCCCACTGCAGCAAGTATATACCTTACTCCCTGACCATAGTCGAGGAGTAAGGTGAAGTCTGAGCGTATATACACTGAAGGATACTGACGCCTCGGGCTAATATCCCCTTGACGGGTGAGTCCCTCAACATCACAGTATATTGAAGAAGCGGAAGGTCATTTAGACTCGTTCAAAAAATCAAAATAGTGAAGTCAATATGTGTTTAGTTAATCGTTAGCTTGAATGACTCACATAGATGAGGAGAGTCATCAGTGGTTGGGTTATAGCAGACAGGACGGAGGTAGGAATTGACTGAGTAGAGTGGGGGGAGGGGGGGGGATGGGGTCATTAAGGTCGGGAAGGGGGTGATGGTGGGTCCAGTACGGAAATGGTGCCATTAGGAGCCAGGACTGACTGACCATCCTCACTCCATTACCCAACTGTGGGTGTGAACAAGGCCCTTCACCACGCTGCAACAGTCCCACCCTTCACACACGCGCCACAAGCCACTATTGCTTCGCATGCAACGCAATACTCAACTAGACGCTTTATAAACAACCTGTTCGGTGTTGCAGCCCGTCCTCATCCATAAAGACTAAATGCTTGTTGAGCCAACCGCCAAGCTTCCTGTGTGTGTTCCACACACACACACACCTCAACTGACGGCGTTCGAAAATTTATTGAATAACACTAACGACTTCTGTTCGAACCACAACCCTGTAAATGCTTCACCCACTTACTACCAATATAATTGTCAACAGAACCTGAACACTGGACTTAACCTACACCTAAATATTCACAATATTCAAACATATAATAATATTAATTTATATATGTGAAAGCTCATGTTAGATCGAGCAGCGTGTGAGCACGCCTGACCTGACCTACGGCCGGCTGGAGGCAAAATGTGATATATAATATTATTGTTGTATATATAAGTAAAGGTTGACTCTGAATAAACAGTTCGTTAAAATTGATTGATGCGACGTTGAGGTCGCGACACCGCTTGGGCAACCTTAGTCCGAGGACACATTGCCTCACCTACCATGTCTCACCTACCATGCCTCACCTACCATGCCTCACCTACCATGTTCCACCTACCATGTTCCACCTACCATGCCTCACCTACCATGTTCCACCTACCATGTTCCACCTACCATGCCCCACCTACCATGCCTCACCTACCATGTTCCACCTACCATGTTCCACCTACCATGCCCCACCTACCATGCCCCACCTACCATGCCCCACCTACCATGCCTCACCTACCATGCCCCACCTACCATGCCTCACCTACCATGCCCCACCTACCATGCCCCACCTACCATGTTCCACCTACCATGCCCCACCTACCATGCCCCACCCACCATGCCCCACCTACCATGCCCCACCTACCATGCCTCACCTACCATGTTCCACCTACCATGTTCCACCTACCATGCCTCACCTACCATGTTCCACCTACCATGTTCCACCTACCATGCCCCACCTACCATGCCTCACCTACCATGTTCCACCTACCATGTTCCACCTACCATGCCCCACCTACCATGCCCCACCTACCATGCCCCACCTACCATGCCTCACCTACCATGCCCCACCTACCATGCCTCACCTACCATGCCCCACCTACCATGCCCCACCTACCATGTTCCACCTACCATGCCCCACCTACCATGCCCCACCCACCATGCCCCACCTACCATGCCCCACCTACCATGCCCCACCTACCATGCCCCACCTACCATGCCCCACCTACCATGCCCCACCTACCATGCCCCACCAACCATGCCCCACCTACCATGCCCCACCTACCATGCCTCACCTACCATGCCTCACCTACCATGCCTCACCTACCATGCCTCACCTACCATGCCCCACCTACCATGCCCCACCTACCATGCCTCACCTACCATGCCTCACCTACCATGCCCCACCTACCATGCCTCACCTACCATGCACCACCTACCATGCCCCCACCTACCATGTCCCCACCTACCATGCCCCACCTACCATGCCCCACCTACCATGCCCCACCTACCATGCCCCACCTACCATGCCTCACCTACCATGCCCCACCTACCATGCCCCACCTACCATGCCCCACCTACCATGCCCCACCTACCATGCCTCACCTACCATGCCCCACCTACCATGCCCCACCTACCATGCCCCACCTACCATGCCTCACCCACCATGCCTCACCTACCATGCCCCACCTACCATGCCTCACCCACCATGCCCCACCTACCATGCCCCACCTACCATGCCCCACCTACCATGCCTCACCCACCATGCCTCACCTACCATGCCCCACCTACCATGCCTCACCCACCATGCCTCACCTACCATGCCCCACCTACCATGCCTCACCTACCATGCCCCACCTACCATGCCCCACCTACCATGCCTCACCCACCATGCCTCACCTACCATGCCCCACCTACCATGCCTCACCTACCATGCCCCACCTACCATGCCTCACCCACCATGCCCCACCTACCATGCCCCACCTACCATGCCCCACCTACCATGCCTCACCTACCATGCCCCACCTACCATGTCCCCACCTACCATGCCCCACCTACCATGTCCCCACCTACCATGCCCCACCTACCATGCCCCACCTACCATGTCCCCACCTACCATGCCCCACCTACCATGCCCCACCTACCATGCCTCACCTACCATGCCCCACCTACCATGCCCCACCTACCATGCCCCACCTACCATGCCCCACCTACCATGCCCCACCTACCATGTCCCCACCTACCATGCCCCACCTACCATGTCCCACCTACCATGCCCCACCTACCATGTCCCACCTACCATGCCCCACCTACCATGCCCCACCTACCATGCCTCACCTACCATGCCCCACCTACCATGTCCCCACCTACCATGCCCCACCTACCATGCCCCACCTACCATGCCCCACCTACCATGCCTCACCTACCATGCCCCACCTACCATGCCTCACCTACCATGCCTCACCTACCATGCCTCACCTACCATGCCCCACCTACCATGCCCCACCTACCATGCCTCACCTACCATGCCCCACCTACCATGCCCCACCTACCATGCCCCACCTACCATGCCCCACCTACCATGCCCCACCTACCATGCCCCACCTACCATGCCCCACCTACCATGCCCCACCTACCATGCCCCACCTACCATGCCTCACCTACCATGCCCCACCTACCATGCCCCACCTACCATGCCCCACCTGCCCTGGGCAGCCTCGCCCACTTGCCAATAATGGTATAGAAGCCAAACTCCCCACTGAGTCATCGCCACCTTCTTAAATATTGTTTTAAATGTTTAGCATTGTTCTTGTGTTTGTTCTTTGTTCTTGTGTTTGTTCTTTGTTCTTAGGTCAATGTTCTAATGGTTGTACATTGTTCTATATATATATATATATTTCCACCCAATCTCATTCACAGATATGTCTAACCTACGCTTGAAACAATCCAGTGATACCACATCTTGTATGTTACCAGAACATCTTTTTTATGTATTTCCATAAATCAACACCCATGTTTCTAATCCAGTATTTACCCAGGTCTTTCCTGTATCTCATCTTATCTAGTTTATATCCATTACTTCGTTTTCTGTTTGGGCTACGATGTCGTCAATGTCACTTCGGTGACGGGATTCATCAAGCATTTACGTGACCACTTGCGAAACCTGTACATCTTTCCTCAGTTTACATTTATTAAACGGTGGATGAGCTGCGAAGCACTACGAGGTTGTTTATAACAATATAAACAATGTTTATAACCTTGGGTTGTGAAGTTTTCAAGTTCGTAGACTTAATACAAAATAAAGCTGTCATTATTAATGAAACATGTTCAGGTGTCGTGTGTGGACAGGTAAATGCTTGATGAATCTTGGTGTGTGGACGACCTCGTAGGACTCCAGAGATCGTAAACTGTTCAATAAATGCAGACTTTAAGTCGGCGTGATCCAACAGGGACAGGTTCTTAAGTGTTCACTTAAGTGGTCTTAAGTGGTCACTTAATTAAGTGGTCTTAAGTGGTCACTTAAGCATCTAAGTTGTCACTTAGATGCTTTGTGAATCTGGATCTTAATTCCCAATATATATTCTGCCATATCCTTTATTACACAGAGAAATGTGTAGGTATAAATGTGTAGGTTTAATATCACGATAATCACATTATCGTAATATATCAATGAGAACATGCACAGGAGCCGTGGGGAGGATTCGAACCTATGTGTTTGGTGTTCCCAGCTGGTGGAAGCCTCGGGGAAGCCTCGGGGAAGCCTCGAGGGTACAGTAGTACTCCAGGTTGCACTTCTTTTACCGTGTCGTGGTGTAGTGGACTACAGCGTGCATCTGGGAACACCCAGCGCGTAGGTTCGAACCCTCATTACGGCATAGGACAGTGTTCACTTCCTAAATCCGAGAGACTTAAACCTTTATCGGGGATATGATCACAGCATGTAAAATACTAACTGGGAACAGACATGGTGGACAAGGAAACCCTATTTAAATTCAGAGAAAGTTGGACAAGTGGACGTAAGGTGGATGTTGGAAACACAAACACGTCCAAGACGTGTGATACTCGTGCCCTGCACGGCTGGTCAGCACGTGAGGTGCACGGGAATAAGTTCTGGAAGCCACCTCCAGCCAGAAATTTGGGGCCCTGGGGCCAGATTCACGAAAGCACTTACGCAAGCACTTACGAACGTGTACATCTTTCCTCAATCTTTGACGGCTTTGGTTACATTTATTAAACAGTTTACAAGCATGAAAACTTCCCATTCTACTGTTGATATTGTTATAAACAGCCTCCTGGAGCTTCGGAGCTCATTAACTGTTTAATAATTGTAAACAAAGTCGCCAAAGATTGAGAAAAGATGTACAGGTTCGTAAGTGCTTGCGTAAGTGCTTTCTTGAATCTGGCCCCAGATCCGACATTTATTGAACACGTACTTGACTAGTCAGGCTGTATTTATGTTGGCATGCAGGTTACGACCATCAACAGCCTGACTGTTCGAGTTTGTTCGGCGACTTTGTTCCTTAAATTGTGCTAAAAGGGTATACAGAGCCCAAGGAATTGTTTGTAGGCATAATCTGTATAAGCGGAAGCCATGGCCAGGTGCAGGGTTTAGGACGCAGTGTTTATAAGAGCAGAGGACCCGCCGGCCTGTCACCTGTGTTTCAACTCTTGCATCCCAGTCTCACTCCGGTAAACCTCGCTAGTGTCTTTCTTACTACGGTAAACTAACGAGTCTACCGGCCTCTGGGTCTGGGAGTTTACCAGCCGCTCACGCTATTGCTGTGGAAGGCTCCGTAAACCTAACCTCAGCATGAAGGTGTTATACCGTATATCGAACGGTCGTAAGCTTTATTATAGGCATTTGTAGTCTAGAACTGTACTAACGATATCCATTAGTACACCAACAAGTCTTCAGGCAAAGCTCGTTCAAGCGGCGGTCCACTCCCCTAAAGGCTCCTTCATCAATTTTATCGTATTGGATATTAGAAATCGGTATGTTCTTAAATGTAAAATATTAGAATTTTTTGCATTGTTAGGTGTAGGTTAGGTTTGGTTAGGTCAAGTTAGGCATAGGTTAGGTTAGATTAGGTTATGTTAGTTTAGGTTAGGTTAGGCATAGGTTAGATTAAGTTAGGTCAGGTTAGATTAGGTTAAGCTAGGCATTGGTTAAGTTAGATTAGGTTAGGCTAGGCATTGGTTAGGTTAGATTAGGTTATGTTAGTTTAGGTTAGGTTAGGTGTGAAGGTTCTGTTGGCGATTAATTGTGTTTAAGAGATCGTGGGTAACGCATTTGCAGCGTTGGGATTCGAACCGAGGTCGACAGCGAAGCATTGTTCGAGAAATACTCCAACGTCTTTGGCTGTAATTCGTCTGCAAAGCGGTTTTCATGCATAAACAGAGGGTTTGTCGGCTGGATAAACGCACATTTGCCCTTAATTGATGAGGACGAGTTGCTACACACGAATCACAAATGATGACTTTCGATCCTTTCTCGAACAGTGTTTCGCTGACGACCTCTGTTCGAATCCCAGCGTTGTAAAGGCGTCACCTACGATCTCTTAACATAAGTAATCACCAACAGAACTGTGCCAACCAGGAATCTCTCTCTCTCTCTCTCTCTCTCTCTCTCTCTCTCTCTCTCTCTCTCTCTCTCTCTCTCTCTCTCTCTCTCTCTCTCTCTCTCTCTCTCTCTCTCTCTCTCTCTCTCTCTCTCTCTCTCTCTCTCTCTCTCTCTCTCTGTCTCTCTCTCTCTCTGTCTCTCTCTCTCTCTGTCTCTCTCTCTCTCTGTCTCTCTCTCTCTCTGACTCTCTCTCTCTCTCTCTCTCTCTCTCTCTCTCTCTCTCTCTCTCTCTCTCTCTCTCTCTCTCTCTCTCTCTCTCTCTCTCTCTCTCTCTCTCTCTCTCTCTCTCTCTCTCTCTGTGCACAGGGGTCACAGACCACGAGTCATCCACTGTACTTCTGAACCCACTGATATAATCTGGAGCAGTTTAGGGTGTACACATCCCCCAGGTGTGGGGGGCGGGGGTAGAGTTAAGAGACCCCTGGGAAGATGAACGAGAGAAGTAGTTGACTCATCATGTTGGAGTTGAAAAACATGACTTTGTAGATCAATTGGTCAATGAGGCTTGCAGGAAAGAAAACATTGATTATGACTTTGGACTATCTAATGCAGTTATTAGAAACATACAAATTAAAGAAATTAATTCAGCTTTAGAAGAACTAAGAAATGCCCAGAGACCTGAAAGCTGCAGTATTAAAAGTTATGACAAGTTTTGTAATAATAGGTATTTGTATGGTCAGCACAGTAACCGGACCAGGCAATGTGATGTAGTCATTGCGCGAATTCGCCTTGGCTATAGACACATCTGGCAGGTTAGTGAGGCTGAGCCACTACCAGAATATTCAGATTGTAAACTCTGTGATAAACCTTTAATGCATTCACTAGAACACTATATTGATGAATGTGAAACCGTAAAGGACTTTAGACCTCCTGGCCTCTTGTACCACCAACTGTGTAACTATTTTATTGACTCAGGTGTTCTGGACGACATCCTAACAATTTACCCAAAATTTGCTTGTCCATTTTAAAGAATGAAGAACAATTTCTACTTATATTCTAAGCTGCATCACTTATGAACCCATCCCTGCCCTTGTGTGGCAGTGCACAATAGAAAGTTGTTTTCACATATCCACACATTAAAACATTGATTGTAACCATGATATATATGTGCTTCAGCCTACAGTTTAGACCTATTGTCTTATGTATGACCCTCTGTCCTGCGTGACAGTGAATACCAGCATTAACCTCAATTTAATAAGACTATCAAAATCCTCAGATTAGGCAAAATTGTAATTAATTTTGTCAATAAAGATGTTAATAATAATAATAACTCATGAGAGCCAGGGGGGGGGGACATGGGGTCTCCAGCTGTCAGAGGCTGTGGTCAAAGGTAGTGTGTGATATCTCTCATGTATTTTCCAAGTCTAAATTACCTACCATTTGGCTAGTGTGGGATAGTGATTTAGGAATTTGTCACTATAGGTGACTTGTAGGAATTTTTGGGGAATATCAAAATTTAATTATTATCATGAATATCGTGAGTTTACCCCCATGAACCGCCAGTCATATAAATGGGGCGTGGGATAGCATGGGGGGGGGGGGTCAGGAGAAAGTGGCAAGCCATTACGAGAAGAAGTACCTGGTTGATGGGGTTCTGGGAGTTCTTCTACTCCCCAAGCCCGGGCCGAGGCCAGGCTTGACTTGTGAGAGTTTGGTCCACCAGGCTGTTGCTTGGAGCGGCCCGCGGGCCCACACCCACCACAGCCCGGTTGGTCCGGCACTCCTTGGAGGAAACAATCTAGTTTCCTCTTGAAGATGTCCACGGTTGTTCCGGCAATATTTCTTATGCTTGCTGGGAGGACGTTGAACAACCGTGGACCTCTGATGTTTATACAGTGTTCTCTGATTGTGCCTATGGCACCTCTGCTCTTCACTGGTTCTATTCTACATTTTCTTACATATCGTTCACTCCAGTATGTTGTTATTTTACTGTGTAGATTTGGAACCTGACCCTCCAGTATTTTCCATGTGTATATTATTTGGTATCTCTCTCGTCTCCTTTCTAGTGAGTACATTTGGAGAGCTTTGAGACGATCCCAATAATTTAGGTGTTTTATCTCATCTATGCGTGCCGTATATGTTCTCTGTATTCCCTCTATTTCAGCAATCTCTCCTGCTCTGAAGGGGGAAGTGAGTACTGAGCAGTACTCAAGACGGGACAACACAAGTGACTTGAAGAGTACAACCATTGTGATGGAATCCCTGGATTTGAAAGTTCTCGTAATCCATCCGATCATTTTTCTGGCTGACGCAATATTTGCTTGGTTATGCTCCTTAAACGTTAGGTCGTCGGACATCATTATTCCCAAATCCTTAACATGCTGCTTTCCTACTATGGCCAGATTCTATTAAGTAGGGATAGTGAAGGATAGTGAAAGAGTAGTGATAATGGTGGACTGAGGGAGGGGGTGGGATGGGCCTCACCACAGGTAACCATCGCTGAGGAACACCTGTCCCCTTGCCCTAACCCCCTCCCTCCCTTGCAACCAATCCTCTCAGGTTGCATGGCAGTAATGGCAACTGGCGACTACACAGCGTATAACCATCCCAGTGGCTGATATTCAGAGCCGTGCAATGTTGAGCCTTCCTGGGGCGCGTGAACGGTAGCAACACACACCTGCATCAGCTCCCTGACACCTGTAGTGTCCGAGGGCGCTGGTGGGTGGGTGAGGTCAACAGGTGCACTGTGCCAGGAGCACACCTGTCGTGGGAGGAACAACTTTCACGGTGGTGGCGAGGTTTATGGCCGCACGCAGACCACTCAGACACGGACTTCACTCTGGTGATGACTGTACAGTATATTGTGGGGCGCTGAGTGCTGGTGCACTCTGTGCTTGCTGGAGAGACACACACAGACACAGACAGACAGACACAGACAGAGAGAGACTGAGACAGACAGACAGAGACAGAGACTGAGACAGAGACTGAGACAGACAGACAGAGACTGAGACAGACAGACAGAGACTGAGACAGACAGACAGAGAGAGACAGAGACTGAGACAGACAGACAGAGAGAGACAGACAGACCGATACTGAGACAAACAGACAGAGAGAGACAAACAGACAGAGAGAGACAGAGACTGAGACAGACAGAGAGAGACTGAGACAGACAGACAGAGACAGAGACAGACAGACAGACAGGCACAGAGAAGCAGACAGGTACGCCTCTTGCAGTTCCTCTAGACTGTAAAGACAAAACCCATATAACAAAATATCAATTGTTATCCAAAAAAATTCGAAACCTCGGCCATGGAGAGACTGTTCCTCTTCCGGAGAATGATCTGGAAGCCGTGATATAACGACGGTCTGGATAATGGTAAAAACAGTTGCCTGGGACACTTATCCATGTTAACAAAATACACAGTTTACAAGTTGCTAACATACCCAGCAATGTGTCCAGCATTACAGCAAGAACAGTTCTCAGACTAAACTGTACTGGCACGAAACAGAGAGAAGGGAGTGTGTCCCTCACATTAATAACAGAGGCAATAGCATTGAACTCACTGAAGATAATATCTATCTTAGATATTATCTATTATTAAGCGCCGCTGAGATAATCTAGTCCATTTCCGCCGCATAAGTCTGAGGGAAGGACGAAGTGTGTCCTGTAAAAGTTTAGTCAGGTCAATTGATGGTCATAAAAGGTTATTAGATAGAATTGATGCTATTCGCTCAACACAGCCCCAACTGAGAAGTTTTACTGGCAAGTTTTATATCCTTAACACATACAGGATCACTACAAGATGTGGACACCACCCCCCCCCCCACGGGACCTTCACTATGTTTCAAGACAGTTTTTTTTTCTCATTATACACTTGTTTAACTATTTTCATAGTTATGTTGTCTTATTTAATCTGTTTCTTATATATATATATATATATATATATATATATATATATATATATATATATATATATATATATATATATATATATATATATATATGTGTGTGTGTGTGTGTGTGTATACTCACTTATTTGTGTTTGCGGGGGTTGAGCTCTGGCTCTTTGGTCCCGCCTCTCAACCGTCAATCAACTGGTGTACAGATTCCTGAGCCTACTGGGCTCTATCATATCTACACTTGAAACTGTGTATGGAGTCAGCCTCCACCACATCACTTCCTAGTGCATTCCATCTGTTAACTACTGTGTGTGTGTGTGTGTGTGTGTGTGTGACTTCAAAAAGTACATAAAACCTTAATTAAAATGCTGTTAATTACATATGAATATGCAAGAATATGCCAGCCCATCCTCCGAATATGGGGAGGTAATTGTAACAGCACAAGTGTAATTATGTACTATTCCTAAGTCAAGAAAAGAACTTATTACACTTAGCATTAAACCGTAGTGTCAATTCGGAGGATGAGTTGCAACAGGCAAATGAATTAAATTGATAAAATTGATTCACATAAAACTTGATAATTATATAATTAAAAGTTTACAATTACTATTAATATACCGTAACTACCCCCCCTCCCCCCCCCCCTCCAACAGTCTCCGGAGGAAGTGAAAGCTAAACACCTGATATCAAATTGCTGATAGTTTAAATGCTTCGAAGTTTTTGTGAGGGTTAATTAAAACGAAGTTCCGTTTTTTATGAGCAAAAGAGAAAACGGTTTACGGTCGCATGGATACGATAATCTTACCTATTTCATGCACCTTACGCTCGACACACTCTTGTTTACCAGAATGTTCTCTACGTGAGTGTAAGAACTCTTGTATAAATAAATAAATAAATAATACAAACTAGTTTTAAGGACTAATGTGTTGCGTGAACGACTGATAGAACGCGGTCGTTACCTAGACACACACACAACACTATTTTAGAATAAGGAAACACTGCGGTGCATTAATGGCAAGCAACACTGATGTTGCAACTGCGTGAGGTCATAAGGGTGACAGTCATCAGGACCACGGTGCCATTACCGGCTCTGGTTGTGTGGGTCGACGCCCATGTTGGTGGGTGGTGCTGGCCGGCCCTCTTTGTTGGGTGTGTGTGTGTTTGTGGGTGTGTGTGTGTGTGTGTGTGTGGCTGTGTTTGTGTGTGTTTGTGGGTGTGTGTGTGTGTGTTTGTGGGTGTGTGTGTGTGTGTGTGTGGCTGTGTTTGTGTGTGTTTGTGGGTGTGTGTGTGTGTGTGTGTGGCTGTGTTTGTGTGTGTGTGTTTGTGTGTGTGTGTGTTTGTGGGTATGTGTGTGTGTTTATGGCTGTATGTGTGTGTGTGTGACTGTGTTGGTGTGGGTGTGTTTGTGAGTGGGGGTGTCTGTGTGTGTTCTCAGCTTGCCGGGGTTGAGCTTCGGCTCTCTGGTCCCGCCTCTCAACTGGGGTACAGATTCCTGAGCCTACTGGAATCATATCTACATATCTGACTATGACTAACTATCCCTCATCACTCGACGAACAATCCCAACTACATATGAACTATCCATCCCTTCTAGATACACCTGGTGTGGGGGGGGGGCACTCCACCTAGCCTAACGATGGCACCCCAATAATGGCCTTGTTCATGAGAGGCACCCATAAATTATTGTCCCCGGGGGCGTGGGTGGAGTGCCAGAGGAAGGGGGGGAGATGATGGGGGGGGGGTGAAGGGCGGAGTTGAAACAGGTATTGAAGAGATGGTTTGATTAAAGTAGGACGTAAGTGGTGGGATTGTGTGGGGGAGGGGGAGTGGTGGGGGTGTGGTGGAGGAGTGGTGGGGGTGTGGTGGAGGACTGGTGGGGGTGGGGTGGAGGGGGGGTTGAGGTGGGGGGAGGGGGAGTGGGTGGTAGTAATGGGGGTGTGGGGGTAGTGGTGGGGGTACAGGAGGAAGGGACAGTATACACATCAGGGTAAACCAACAGACTCCACCTGATATTTACTCTGAATGAGTCAGTGTTGAAGGAAGTGCACTTGGCAGCTCCCTCAAGACTAACCATCACTGTCAGGGTCTCTTGTGTACTGTGTAAGGACACCACCACAACCCGGATTCGCGCACTCAACTGTCCATTTACGAAACCTATTAATCTGTAATCGATCATGGCGTATTAGTTTACAATTATCAAACAGTTTATGAGCTCGGAATTAAGCGCCACGAGGTTGTCTATAATAACAATGACCTTGGGTTGGGAAGGTTTCTAGCCCGTCATAATCGACGAAAGATGTACAGGTTTCGTAAGTCAATACGTAAATGCTTGATGAATGCCGGCCTTGGAGGTGAGTGGTGATACACCACAGGGAAGTACGAGGAAATGTGGGAGTTCTTCCCTGGAATATCACGTGTGTGACTCTCAGATGACCTGACCTGACACTAGTAAGGGGCCCTACTGAAGACTAAAAGGCAGGCTCCAAGAGCTGCAGCTCAACCCCCTGTAAGCACTAGCAGGTAATACAATACTAAGGTCAGGTAATACAATCTTAGACATACATTAATTTGGGTCCTTCCTGGCCCGAGTGTCCCAAGTCAGGGAGCCGGTCGGCCGAGCGGACAACACACTGGACTTCTGATCCTGTGGTCCCGGGTTCGTTCCCGGGCGCCGGCGAGAAACAATGGGCAGAGTTTCTTTCACCCTATGCCCCTGTTACCTAGCAGTAAAACAGGTACCTGGGTGTTAGTCAGCTGTCACGGGCTGCTTCCTGGGGGTGGAGGCCTGGTCGAGGACCGGGCCGCAGGGACACCAAAAAGCCCCGAAATCATCTCAAGATAACCTCAAGATTGTACAAACCTGGCGAGTTGCACAGTATTGCCCGGGCCCCAAGAAACAAGAGAACAACTAAACCTATTTCCTCCTTGGCATCTTTGTACGCCCCAACCCATTATATAATATAATATATATTTCCTCCTAATATAGTACATATATGTACTAAATTAGGCCTAATAATGTGTATATTACACCTAGAACTACCTATTTAGGCCTTGGAGAGTCATGAATTATGGGAACACCTTTTATTATAATTATTCTCTAAAATTTCAATAGTACAAGATGTGGATTTTTTTCGGGTACAACAGTACACATTTTGTACATTCCAACCATAGTAGCTATTTGTACTATCCTTTGTAGTGAGGGATAGTTGCTTAGCTCCGGGGCAGCTGGGCACGTCGCCCTTAAATACTGGTGTTGGCTTGGGTTTAGGCCTATCAACCTCTGTAAGGTTATTAAGGCCACCCACAGAATGGGTATGGGGTCCACCACCACCCACAGGATGGATATGGGGTCCACCACCACCCATAGGATGGGTATGGGGTCCACCACCACCCACAGAATGGGTATGGGGTCCACCAACACCCACAGGATGGATATGGGGTCCACCACCACCCACAGGATGGATATGGGGTCCACCACCACCCACAGGATGGATATGGGGTCCACCACCACCCACAGGATGGATATGGGGTCCACCACCACCCACAGGATGGGTATGGGGTCCACCAACACCCACAGGATGGGTATGGGGTCCACTACCACCCACAGGAGGGGTATGGGGTCCACCAACACCCACAGGATGGGTATGGGGTCCACCACCACCCACAGGATGGGTATGGGGTCCACCACCACCCACAGGATGGGTATGGGGTCCACCAACACCCACAGGATGGGTATGGGGTCCACCACCACCCACAGGATGGGTATGGGGTCCACCACCACCCACAGGATGGGTATGGGGTCCACCAACACCCACAGGATGGGTATGGGGTCCACCACCACCCACAGGATGGGTATGAGGTCCACCAACACCCACAGGATGGGTATGGGGTCCACCACCACCCACAGAATGGGTATGGGGTCCACCACCACCCACAGGATGGGTATGGGGTCGACCAACACCCACAGGATGGGTATGGGGGTCCACCACCACCCACAGGATGGGTATGGGGTCCACCAACACCCACAGGATGGGTATGGGGTCCACCACCACCCACAGGATGGGTATGGGGTCCACCACCACCCACAGGATGGGTATGGGGTCCACCAACACCCACAGGATGGGTATGGGGTCCACCACCACCCACAGAATGGGTATGGGGTCCACCACCACCCACAGGATGGGTATGGGGTCCACCAACACCCACAGGATGGGTATGGGGGTCCACCACCACCCACAGGATGGGTATGGGGTCCACCACCACCCACTGGATGGGTATGGGGCCCACCAACACCCACAGGATGGGTATGGGGTCCACCACCACCCACAGGATGGGTATGGGGTCCACCACCACCCACAGGATGAGTATGGGGCCCACCACCACCCACAGGATGAGTATGGGGTCCACCACCACCCACAGGATGGGTATGGGGTCCACCACCACCCACTGGATGGGTATGGGGTCCACCACCACCCACAGGATGGGTATGGGGTCCACCACCACCCACAGGATGAGTATGGGGCCCACCACCACCCACAGGATGAGTATGGGGCCCACCACCACCCACACAATGACTAAGCGTACCCCCAACCACTGTATCCTTCAATTCAGGGCTAAAACTAACTCTATGTCTATGTCTATGTCTAGAGTGTCTATACTCCAGAAAGAGAGGTATACACTACAGGGTGTGTATACACACTTAGAAACATACACACACACTATGGAGAGTGGCACACACACACACTATCTGTGCAACTCTCCATATAGTGTATAGTAGGTCACTGGAGACGGGAGACCTACCAGAAATATGGAAGACGGCGAATGTGGTCCCAATATACAAAAAGGGCGACAGACAAGAGGCACTGAACTACAGGCCAGTGTCCTTGACTTGTATACCATGCAAGGTGATGGAGAAGATTGTGAGAAAAAACCTGGTAACACATCTGGAGAGAAGGGACTTCGTGACAAATCGACAACATGGGTTCAGGGAGGGTAAATCTTGCCTTACAGGCTTGATAGAATTCTACGATCAGGTGACAAAGATTAAGCAGGAAAGAGAAGGCTGGGCGGACTGCATTTTTTTGGACTGTCGGAAAGCCTTTGACACAGTACCCCATAAAAGGCTGATGCATAAGCTGGAGAAACAGGCAGGAGTAACTGGTAGGGCGCTCCAGTAGATAAGGGAGTACCTAAGCAATAGGAAGCAGAGAGTTACAGTGAGGGGTGAGATCTCAGGTTGGCGTGAAGTCACCAGTGGAGTCCCACAGGGCTCTGTACTCTGACCTATCTTGTTTCTGATATACGTAAATGATCTCCCAGAGGGTATAGACTCATTCCTCTCAATGTTTGCCGACGACGCCAAAATTATGAGAAGGATTAAGACAGAGGAGGACAGCTTGAGGGTTCAAGAAGACCTGGACAAGGTGCAGGAATGTTCGGACAAATGGTTGTTAGAGTTTAACCCAAGCAAATGTAATGTAATGAAGGTGTAGGGAGCAGGAGACCAGATACAAGGTATCATTTGGGAGATGAAATACTTCAAGAGTCAGAGAGAAAACCCTAGGGGACACGCCAGACCTGTCCCCTGAAGCTCATATCAAGAGGATAACATCAGCAGCATATGCCAGGTTGGCTAACATAAGAACGGCCTTTAGAAACTTGTGTAAGGAATCTTTCAGAACATTATATACCATATGTCAGACCAATCCTGGAGTATGCGGCTCCAGCATGGAGTCCATATCTAGTCAAGCATAAGACTAAACTGGAAAAGGTTCCAAGGATTGCCACCAGACTAGTACCCGAGCTGAGAGGTATGAGCTACGAGGAGAGACTACGGGAATTAAACCTCACGTCACTGGGAGACAGAAGAGTTAGAGGGGACATGATCACTGCATACAAGATTCTCAGAGGAATTGATAGGGTAGATAAAGACAGATTATTTAACACAAGGGGCACACGCACTAGGGGACACAGGGGGAAATTGAGTGCCCAAATGAGCCACAGAGACGTTAGAAAGAATTTTTTCAGTGTCAGAGCAGTAGACAAATGGAATGCATTAGGCAGTGATGTGGTGGAGGCTGACTCCATACACAGTTTCAAGTGTAGATATTATAGAGCCCAGTAGGCTCAGGAACCTGTACATTAGTTGATTGACGGTTGAGAGGCGGGACCAAAGAGCCAGAGCTCAACCCCCACAAGCACAAATAGGTGAGTACACACACACACACACTGTCAGCACATCCTGCAAGATACAGGCGCTGTTGAGTTTCCCATCCCACAGTGGCCGACAACCGGCCCACAGGAGCCCTCAGCGGCCCACAGTGGCCCACAGTGGCCCTCAGCGGCCCACAGTGGCCCTCAGCGGCCCACAGTGGCCCTCAGTGGCCC
Source organism: Procambarus clarkii (assembly GCF_040958095.1). NCBI lineage: Eukaryota > Metazoa > Arthropoda > Malacostraca > Decapoda > Cambaridae > Procambarus > Procambarus clarkii. Next base: position 32,054,865 of record NC_091192.1, read on the forward strand.
TCAGCGGCCCACAGTGGCCCTCAGCGGCCCTCAGCAGCCCACAGTGGCCCTGAGCGGCCCACAGTGGCCCTCAGCAGCCCACAGTGGCCCTGAGCAGCCCACAGTGGCCCTCAGTGGCCCTCAGCGGCTCATCAACAGGACGAGGGCGTCCCTGCTGACCAAAATGTAAACACACTCTAAGAGCCCGATTGACGTCATTTGATTCTTACGTGTTTACTGTGGAGAGGATAATGGTATTCAGGAAGTGGAAATGAATAACACAGTTTACCTCGCGCCCAAACACTGAGTGTACGTGACTGCGATGGTTTTATACACAATTATCCACATGTATTATTCATGTGTGGCTATCGCTCCAGATATCCAGTGTAGCAATCGGTATATACAGACACACATATAACGTTTAAAAACATTCTTACAGTTGTTTTGTAAATACTGTAATTATATATTAATTTTTTCCCCCAGACTATTTTTCTTTAGTCTGCCGTTTTGATTTGAACATTTTGTATATCGCGATCACGTCTCCTCCTGCTGTTCTTCTCCAGTGATATGAGATTTAGGTCAAGGATTGGCTAAACGTCATGAGATGACCTCTTTAAGTCTGTGTGTGTCATGGATGACTCTTAAAAGTTGTATTTTGGGCTCAAATTCAACATGTACTTCGTATGAATATTCGTACTTCTAATGTTTGGTTACAGAAGGTGGTAGTAGTTTTAGTTTTACCAATCAGAAAGAAAACGATATGTTTGTCTCTGATCGGTTGACCAATCACACAGTTGCAGCAGCCACGGAAGAACTGGCCAATCACCAACGAGAAACTATATCATTACAAACATCCAGAGATTTGAAATGTAGAATTTCGCAACATAAATACTCTGTAAGACGTGGCCAATTGTCTAATGCTTTGTTTGTTCATTTGTCAGAAAATTCTCACCAAATTGATTGGGAGATGGTTTTCTCAATAACGAATTGTAAAATCACTTTCAATAGGAACATAATTGAATCTGCTTTAATACAGATTACAAAATCATGTAATTTGAACATTAGCAGTGGTATGTATAATTCCGATTCATTTTTGATTGATCATTTAAAGGGCGATTTGAGTAGGGTCATTGAGATACATTTATCTCACTAATACCTTATTAATATCCCATTATCTCATTAAAGACATTGTACCTCACCTCTTTCCTGCCTACATATCCACACCCACTGAACTGTAAAACCACGGAAGACATCTCCCGTCATGCAGGGTGCAGTCGCACCTCCACAGATCTCCAGTACCATCTATTGATACTGGTAATGGCTCAAAAGAGCCACCACTTACGGGCTATTCATGCCTGTGCCACCTTTTGGGTGGCTTAATCTTCATCAATCAATCATCACTGTAAAACCATCCTTCTGAAGATGTATTATTAAATACGAAAGTACTTCAGGCCAGTTTCCCTAACTTGTATACCATGCAAGGTGATGGAGAACAGCGTGAGGAAAAGGCTCGTAGAACATCTGGAGGGAAAGAGTTTTGTAACACACCACCAGCATGGCATCGTGCCTCACAGGCTTAAGAGAGTTCTATGACCAGGCGACAAAAATTAGACAAGAAAGAGAATTGTGGGCAGACTGCATTTTCTTGGACTGTCAGAAAGTCTTTGACGCAGTACCCCATAAAAGGCTCTTACAAAAGTTGGAGCAACAGACAGGAGTATAAAGTAAGGTGCTCCAGTGGATAAGGGAGTATCTGAGCATCAGGAAACAGCGAGTAACTGTGAGGAGGGAGACATCAGAGTGGTGAGATGTCACCAGCGGAGTCCCACAGGGCTCTGTACTTAGACTAATCATATTTCTAATATATGTAAACGATCTTCCGGAGGGTATAGACTCATTCCTCTCATTGTTTGCTGACGATGCAAAATTATGAGAAAAATCAAGACAGATGATGATAGACAGAGACTACAGGACGACCTGGACAAACTGGAGGAATGGTCTTGAAAATTACTACTAAAATTTAACTCATGAAATTGTAAAGTAATGAAATTAGGCGAAGGGAGCAGGAGGCTGAACCCAAGGTACCCTCTGGGAGGTGAAATCCTGCAAGAGTCAAATTAGAGAGAAAAATCTGGGGGTTTATATCACACCGAACCTGTCCCCAGAGGCTCACATCAAATGGATATCATCAGTGGCATATGCTAGATTGGCCAACATAAGAACTGTCTTTAGAAACTTGTGTAAGGAATCGTTTAGGACCTTGTGTACTACTTATGTCAGACCAATCCTAGAATATGCAGCTCCAGCCTGGAGTCCATACCTAGTTAAACACAAGGCAAAGTGAGAGAAGATACAGAGGTATGCCACCAGACTAATCACAGAACTGAGAGATATGAGCTACGAGGAATGACTACAGGAGCTAAACCTCACTTCCCTGGAAGACAGAAGAGTAAGTGGAGACATGATCACCACCTACAAAATTCTCAGGGGGAATTGACAGGGTGGACAAAGACGAACTATTTACCACGGGTGGAACACGAACAATTGTTAAGGGGACACAGGTGGAAACTTAGTACCCACATGAGCCACAGGGACATTAGAAAGAACTTTTTCAGTGTCAGAGTAGTTAACAAATAGAATGCACTAGGAAGTGATGTGGTGGAGGCTGACTCCATACACAGTTTCAAGTGTAGATATGATAGAGCCCAATAGGCTCAGGAATCTGTACACCTGTTGATTGACAGTTGAGAGGCGGGACCAAAGAGCCAGAGTTCAACCCCCGCAAGCACAACTAGGTGAGAACATGCCTGTTTGTCATCCACCTGGACCATCTACCAGGTGCAGGTGGAGACGCCCGCACGCCCGCACGCCCGCAGGTACCCCACCGGCGCCGCAGACAGACGACAGCGTCACGTGGGCGGCGATGGAAGTGGTTATGTAAATTCATTATTTTATTACTGCGTTTGTCGTGTGTGAGGCCGCTCTAGTTATTCAGGTTGGGCACTGGTGGGGGCCACACCTCTGGCCTGGCCACGGGTGGGGCCACACCTCTGGCCTGGCCACGGGTGGGGCCACACCTCTTGCCTGGCCTAGTGGCTTCTCCTCCTCTCCCTTCTCCACTTCCTCCTCATCTTCTCTCTGTTCCTCGACTCTCTTCTTTATATCCATATTTCCCTTCATCTCTCTTCTTAATTATTCTTCCGCCCACTTTGTGTCTTTTTATTTAATATATTACGCACAAGTTCGGTGTTTTAACCCTAGAAGAGGCTAGACTCATGTAGGTTATTTTCAAACTGGAATACGGACAGCGAATCAAAATGAGGCTATACCCTGAGGGAGGCTATATATAACCGCTCGGCCAATCATCGCACATTGGTAAATAATGACTCAATGTGATTGGCTCCCGTGGACATTATTAAAGCATTGATCAGCAAGTGACGTCATCATTTCCATTTTAGTTGTCACCAAAGACGGTGAGTAGTGTCCGCGGCCTCATATGTATTTTGTTGATATTACGTTAGGTTAAAAGAAAGACTAAAACCATTGAGAACACTTACTGGTAAGAATATTGGTATCAATATTAAATATGCTAGACTATTCTATATGATGTTTGTTAGATCTCTCGTTGATTATAATGCTCTGCACTTAATTAATTTCCCCTCCTCTGTGTTGGACAAACTTGAAGTAATACAGAACGAGGCCATGAGGATAATTCTTGGTGCTCCAAGATGCACAAGAATCATCAACATGAGGGAAGAACTGAAGCTTCCAACCATACTAGAGAGAATAATGCAAGTCAACACCACCTTTTGTCTTAAAGTCATGAGAGATCCTACATCTCCTGCATTGCTCAGAGACAAATTATTTAATTATTTAACAAATTATTACAAATTATTTATTTAACACCCTATTGACTGGTGCCGACATACCAACTCACTCCTTTTATGATAATTGGCTGAGCAACAATGCTTACAATCTCATTAAACATTCCTTTTAAGTGCAATCTACCTGTCTCTGATATTCCTCTTTATCTGTACCCCACCATTCAAGTATCATACACACCTGTCACCAAGAAAGGTAATGAGAATCTTGCTCTTCTCAAAGCTGTCACTCTTGAAACAATTGCCTCCTCCATCGAGAGTTCAAGATCTCACGAGCACTGTGTCTACACCGACGGTTCAGTCCAATCCTCTACTGGACGGACTGCAGCAGCATGTAGGTTTTATAGAAATAATATTTGCACAAAGACTGTCAGTGTCAGGTTAAACAACTGGCTGACCTCCACACAAGCAGAACTAGCAGCATTACATTTAGCAACCAACACATTAAAAAACATTGGAGGAGGAATAATATTCTGCGATTCAAAGTCTGCTCTTCAAGCAATCGAAAACTTCTCTTGGAAGATCGACAGCAAGAACCTCATACTCCCAATTATAAATGACCTAATTGATGCACAGAGTAAAGGGTCTCGAATCTCCTTTGTATGGATACCTTCACACATAAATATAACCCATCATAATGAGATAGACATTGCAGCCAAATTAGCGTGTAACAAGTCTGAAGTTGAATTAGATCTAGGTATCCCCATCTCTGCTGTCAAAACTGTATTGGTCCAAACATTCAGATCTGATAGGAAAGAACTTACTGACTCCCAACGACCTGAAAGTACTAGTATAAAAGGCTATGATTTGTTCAGATCTGAAACGTACATCTATGGACAGCACAAAACGTCCACTAGACTGTGCGACACAGTGATTGCAAGGATCAGGTTGGGTTACCGTTACCTGTGGCAGGTGGCTGCAGGTGACGGGTTTCCCAATCCTGAGCACTCCAGTTGCAAACTCTGTGAGCAGGAACTGCGGCACGATCTCCCGCACTTCATCACTGAATGCCCAGTTATTAGACCTTTCAGACCAGTTGGCATGAGGTACCTGGAGCTTTGCAATTACTTTATTCACTCTCGTATTCTTGAAGATATCCTCACAGTATACCCAAAATTTGCCAGTGCCGGCTACTAAACACATGGCTCTGTATGACTAACCATCCTGCGAGATGGGGACTTGTATTACCACTGCTGCCTTATTCAATCTTGTGTTGATGATGCAAAGTGACGTTATTTTTAAGAGGACGGGTTGGATGATATCCTCAAAATGCATCCGGAGTCTGCCAGTGCAGACCGCTTATCACATGCCTCTGTATGACTAACCATCCTGTGTGATGGGGATTACTTAGCATCACCTAGTTAGCTTTTTTGACACACTGTACTCCACTTCATATAGTCTAGGGTAGCTGCACTAATGCACATGTACCTCATGTATTAATAAAAAAAAATACGTTAGGTTAAGTTCCGTTAGGTTCGGTTGGGTTTGAGTATGTCAGGTTAAGTTTGGCTAGGATTGCTTAGGTTAAGTTGGATTAGATTAGGTTAGGTTTGGTTAGGTTAGGTTGGGTTAGAATATGTCAAGTTAGGTTTGGCTAGGATTGGTTAGGTAAAGCTGGGTTAGGTTAAGCTCGGTTAGGTTAGATTTGGTTAGGTTTGGTTCGGTTGGTTAGAATATGTCAGGTTAGGTTTGGCTAAGATTGCTTAGGTTAAGCTGGGTTAGGTTAGGTTAGGTTAAGTTCGGTTAGGTTAGGTTTGGTTCGGTTGGGTTAGAATATGTCAGGCTAGGATTGCTTAGGTTAAGTTGGATTAGATTAGGTTAGGTTAGGTTAGGTTAGGTCTGGTTAACTTGGGTTAGAATATGTCAGGCTAGGATTGGTTAGGTTAAGTTGGGTTAGGCTAAGTTATTTGGTTAGGAGAAGATGTGTTAGATTAGGATAAGTTGGGTTTATATTAGGATAGAGTGTGTTAGGAGAAGTTATGTTAGAGTTATGATATATTGTGCAAGGGTAGCTTCGGATAAGTTAGCATAAATTAGGTTCGTTTATGATAGATTTAGTTAATAGGGTCGTAATAAGCTAGGGTTAAAAAAGATATATTAGATTAAATTAGCATAGGCTTTTTTTCTCGTAAATTTTGTTTAAGCTGCAAGACTATACTTACTATAGTAAGTATACTATACTTACTATAGTAAGTATACTATACTTACTATAGTAAGTATACTATAATTTAACCAATCGGACAAGTCAATATTATCTACATATATCATAATATTACTATACAGGTATGATCGGAACCTCTTAAAGTGTGGATCTGGAGGTATTATCATGCGCGGGTTTCCGTCATTAGACGAGAAGGAATTCAGTGGAAATGCCAGCATGTTGGTCGAGGGAGAAGCTTTCTCTTTCTTTAATAAGACCGACTTGCTTACCCAATGAACCTTAGCGTTTCAGTTCCTGAGCCCAATATGTGTCTCTGTAGCCTTTATCCACTACTGCTCATGGGATGGGTATGTGGTCCACTACCACTCATGGGATGGGGTATGTGGTCCACTACCACTCATGGGATGGGTATGTGGTCCACTACCACTCATGGGATGGGTATGTGGTCCACTACCACTCATGGGATGGAGTATGTGGTCCACTACCACTCATGGGATGGGTATGTGGTCCACTACCACTCATGGGATGGGTATGTGGTCCACTACCACTCATGGGATGGTATAGAATATATTAAAACAACTAAAATAATTAGTATATCATATATAGTAAGGTATGTGAGAAAGTTGACTAATTCTCCATTTTCTATATCTGCATAATCTGATGGCCTCAGGCTTGCCACGTTTTGTACATGTTTTTATTTGTGCTGCAGTTGTTCCGTTGCTGGTGTATGAAACACGATTAGTTTTTGTCTTTGTTTACGTGTTTCACTAACCTCGACTGATCTGGTTTTCTCGTGGCTCAAAATTACTGCCGTTTCGACTGTGTCAACATTTATTATTTTACGGAGTGTGTTTACATGGTGAACTATGATAAACTTTTGGGGGTGGGCGGGGTGTTGGGTGGAGTGTTGGGCGGGAAGGTGGGCGGGGCGGTGGTCAGGGCGGCGTGTGGGTGGCGCCAAGTAGTAGCAGCACCAGAGTTAAACAGCCATCCGCTTGTTAAGGACCACTTCCTCCTTAACCACCACAGACGGACTCCCTGTCTCCGTCCACCACACTCTTTGTTGCTCCTCCTTCCTTCCTCCCTCTCTCTTCTGCTCTCTCTCTCCCTTCCTCCCCTTCCTTCTTCCTCTCTCTCACTCTCTTCCTCCCCCTCTCTTCTTCATGACCTGCCATTCTGTTGTTCCAGACTCTGAACAACGCTGCTTTACTGACGTTGTCAGTTTCCCATACATTCTTATATATTGTTATCATGTCCTCACTCTTTCTCCTTTTCCCCAAGTGTGGTGAGGCCAGCGCTCTGTCTTTCCTCAAAGCTCAACCCCTTCAGCTCAGGAACCAGTCTCATTGCATATATTTGGACCTTTTCTAGTTTCTCTTAATCTTAATAGAACTCCGGCAACTTCGTCAAATAGGATTTTCCTCTACTATAACCATGCTGGTGCCTCGAGGCAATGTTTATCTCTTGTAAACGTTCCATTAGCCTGTTCCGGATGGCTGTCTCGAGCAACTTGCAGGGGGATACTTGTCTGTGACACGGGTCTGTTGTGGAAAGGTTTTTGTCTAAACCCCCCTAATAAGACCCTGTCTGGTATAGCTGAATGGTCACCATGCGCCCCCTTCTCCTTGTTTCCTGGCTGACATTTATGTCAGGAAGTTCCTCTCTACAACTTCTACAAGCTTTTCTCTCCAAATCTCATCTCCTCCTCCTCTTGGGTTGATTGATTCCCAGTCGACTTTGCCATGATTGAAATATTCCATTACTTGGCTCTTTGCTGTCAGTCTACGGGCTGTGCGTATCTGTCAACCCTTGGAGGATACCCAGGCTTGCTGTGTTCGGAATGTGTCAGCACTTGGTGGATACCCAGGCTTGCTGTGTTCGGAATGTGTCAACCCTTGGAGGATACCCAGGCTTGCTGTGTTCGGAATGTGTCAGCACTTGGAGGATACCCAGGCTTGCTGTGTTCGGAATGTGTCAACCCTTGGAGGATACCCAGGCTTGCTGTGTTCGGAATGTGTCAACCCTTGGAGGATACCCAGGCTTGCTGTGTTCGGAATGTGTCAACCCTTGGAGGATACCCAGGCTTGCTGTGTTCGGAATGTGTCAACCCTTGGAGGATACCCAGGCTTGCTGTGTTCGGAATGTGTCAGCACTTGGAGGATACCCAGGCTTGCTGTGTTCGGAATGTGTCAACCCTTGGAGGATACCCAGGCTTGCTGTGTTCGGAATGTGTCAGCACTTGGAGGATACCCAGGCTTGCTGTGTTCGGAATGTGTCAACCCTTGGAGGATACCCAGGCTTGCTGTGTTCGGAATGTGTCAACCCTTGGAGGATACCCAGGCTTGCTGTGTTCGGAATGTGTCAGCACTTGGAGGATACCCAGGCTTGCTGTGTTCGGAATGTGTCAACCCTTGGAGGATACCCAGGCTTGCTGTGTTCGGAATGTGTCAACCCTTGGAGGATACCCAGGCTTGCTGTGTTCGGAATGTGTCAGCACTTGGAGGATACCCAGGATTGCTGTGTTCGGAATGTCGTATTCTTGTCTGGGTCTTGTGTGGTCCTCAGGAAGGTTGAACATGACACCCGCGACCATTTTCTCACCTTCCAACAAAATGATTTTCCACTATGTAGCCCCTGTAGTGTGTGTGTGTACTCACCTAATTGTATTCACCTAGTTGTATTCACCTAGTCGTGCTTGCGGGAGCTGAGCTCTGCTATTTCGACCCCGTCTCTCAACTGTCAATCAACTGTTACTACTATTTTTTCCCCACACCACACACACCTCAGGAAGCAGCCCGTGACAGCTGACTAACTCCCATGTAACAGGTGCATTAGGGTGAAAGAAACTCTGCCCATTGTTTCTCGCCGGCGCCCGGAATCGAACCCGGGATCACAGGATCACGCATCCAGCGTGCTGTCCGCTCAGCCACCGGCCCCTTGTGTGTGTGTGTGTGTGTGTGTGTGTGTGTGTGTGTGTGTGTGTGTACTCACCTAATTGTGCTTGCGAGGGTTGAGCTTTGTCTCTTTGGTCCCGCCTCTCAACTGTCAATCAACTGATGTCTAGGTTCCTGAGCCTATTGGGCTCTATCATATCTACACTTGAAACTGTCTATGGAGTCAGCCTCCACCACATCACTTGTGTGTGTGTGTGTGTCCACACCTACTTGTACGCACCAATTTGTGCCTGCAGGGTCGTTCTCTAGCTCTTGGACCCCGGTTTTCTAGCCGTTAGCTGTCTAATACAATGACCTCTGACCTCTCTCACTATCATGCCTAGTTTTAAAGTTATGAATGGAGTTAGCCTCTACAACCTGCTCCTTTACGTCATTCCATCTACTCACTTCCCGCACACTATAAGAAAACTTTCTAACATCTCTATGACACATCTGAGTCTCAAGCCGCCATCCGTGCTCCCCTTGTTCTGTTGATATTCATTGTAAACATTTTCTGTGTTTCCACCTTGTCAATTCCTTGGAGTATTTTATACGTCTCCAAGACATTTGGTTGGTTTGTGTCGTGTAAACTTCTGAATCCGCGTGGAGAGTTTGTCGCGGCGTGTGAACACAGCCGGGGCCAGGAGACGACGACGTCTGGCTCCTGTGAGCAGGCTGAGCGCTCCCCCGCCCCGTAGCTCATGGTAAGTCTTAGCCGACTAGTTTTCCTGAAACACGACCCTCACGTCTTTTTTGTGGCACTGTGTCGAAGGCTCTCCGGTAGTCAAAGAAAATGCAGTCTACCCATATTTCTCCATCATATGAGAAATGTAACCATTTATCACATTGTGACTGTCCCAAGCATACACACACACGACGCATTAACAGTGAGGATCAGTGTGTGATGGTGGCAAGTTTTAGATTATAAATATATTGATATATATTTTTAACATTAGTAAGTAGGCATCCTTCAGTCTCGGAAGACTATGGAGTTGCGCTCAGACAGGGCGCAAAGCCTGGGTAGGTAGATATGGAGGAGAAGCTGTTACCCATGCAGCAAGTCCCCCCTCTCCACGTTGCTGAAATTATCCAATGGAAAGGCAAATGCCAATACACATAGTTCCAGCACCGTCGCAGGAGCTGCCAGAACGAGGTCGACGTCAACAACGAACTGCCTTAGGGGCTCCAACTCAGGATTTTTCCTCGAGGTTGACTCCTGAAGCCTTTCCCAAAAAAGGGGTATGGCAACAGGGCAGCGGAGGTTTAAAATCAGGGGTTTTCCTTCCCCCATTTTTAACAACACTATTGTTTTTATTATCTGTAGGAAAGCGAGGATTCTACATGTATAGTGAATGTTGTGGTGTGTCCATGGTCGCACACTTACAAGGTCCGTGAGGTGTGGGAGTGAGAGAATGGCGACCTCCTCAGCAAGCTAACTAACTGCGGTCATTAATTTCGTGTAGTTTGTGCGGTAATAACGCCGACATTGTTGTGTCTGTGAAGAGGTGAATGGTTGTCTCGTGTCACAAGCTGTTGTTTGGTGGTTGTTCTCGCGTGCGTGACTTGTAGAGTCAAGCTAAACGGTGTGTAGTTTGTGAACTTTGTGGAAAATACATAGACCAGACCAACCTCTTGTATTCACCTTGTATTCACCTTGTTGTGCTTGCGGGGGTTGAGCTTTGCTCTTTCGGCCCGCCTCTCAACTGTCAGTCAGTCAACTGTTACTAATTATTAACTAATTTCTTTTGTTTTGTTTTCACACACACACACACACACACACACACACACACACACACACACACACACACACACACACACACACACACACACACACACACACACACACACACACACACACACACACATGAAGAGATGAATAAATTCCTAAGGGATATACATTGGGACACAAAACTCAGAACCAAGTCCTTACAAGACATGATGGACTATGTCACCCAAAAATGTCAGGAGGCTGTAAGCAGGTTTGTCCCAGCCCGACAGGAAAAAACAGAGAAGCAAAAGAAGAATCCATGTATGAAAGCAAAGGAGCTGAACAAAAGGGCATGGAGGAACTTCCGTAATAACAGAACACCAGAAAGTAGAGAGAGATACCAGAGAACCAGGAACGAGTATGTTAGTGTGAGAAGAGCAGCTGAGAAAAGGTATGAAAATGATATAGCTAATAAAGCCAAGACCGAACCAAAGCTACTACACAGTCACATCAGGAGGAAGACAACAGTAAAGGAACAGATGATGAAACTTAGGACGGGTGAGGACAGGTACACAGAGAATGACAAAGAGGTGTGTGAAGAACTCAATAAAAGGTTCCAGGAGGTCTTTACAATAGAACAAGGAGAGGTCACTGCGCTAGGAGAGGTGGCAACAATCCAGGCGACCTTGGAAGGGTTCGAAATTACAAGAGATGAGGTCAAGAAGCACCTATTGGAGCTGGATGTGAGAAGAGCTGTTGGGCCGGATGGAATCTCACCATGGGTATTGAAAGAATGTGCAGGAGCACTTTGCTTGCCACTCTCCATAGTGTATAGTAGGTCACTGGAAATGGGAGACCTACCAGAAATATGGAAGACGGCTAATGTAGTCCCAATATACAAAAAGGATGACAGACAAGAGGCACTGAACTACAGGCCAGTGTCCTTAACTTGTACACCATGCAAGGTGATGGAGAAGATTGTGAGAAGAAACCTAGTAACACATCTGGAGAGAAGGGACTTCGTGACAACCCATCAACATGGGTTCAGGGAGGGTAAATCTTGCCTTACAGGATTGATAGAATTCTATGATCAGGTGACAAAGATTAAGCAAGAAAGAGAAGGATGAGCGGACTGCATTTTTTTGGACTGTCGGAAAGCCTTTGACACAGTACCCCATAAAAGGCTGATGCATAAGCTGGAGAAACAGGCAGGAGTAACTGGTAGGGCGCTCCAGTGGATAAGGGAGTACCTAAGCAATAGGAAGCAGAGAGTTATAGTGAGGGGTGAGACCTCAGATTGGCGTGAAGTCACCAGTGGAGTCCCACAGGGCTCTGTACTCGAACCTATCCTGTTTCTGATATACGTAAATGATCTCCCAGAGGGTATAGACTCATTCCTCTCAATGTTTTCTGACGACGCCAAAATTATGAAAAGGATTAAGGCAGAGGAGGACAGCTTGAGGCTTCAAGAAGACCTGGACAAGCTGCAGGAATGGTCGAACAGATGGTTGTTAGAGTTTAACCCAAGCAAATGTACTGTAATGAAGATTGGGGTAGGGATCAGGAGACTAGATACAAGGTATCATTTGGGAGATGAAATACTTCAAGAGTCAGAGAGAGAGAAAGACCTGGGGGTTGATATCACGCCAGACCTGTCCCCTAAAGCTCATATCAAGAGGATAACATCAGCGGCATATGCCAGGTTGCCTAACATAAGAACAGCCTTCAGAAACTTGTATAAGGAATCTTTCAGAACATTATATACCACATACGTCAGACCAATCCTGGAGTATGCGGCTCCAGCATGGAGTCCGTATCTAGTCAAGAATAAGACTAAACTGGAAAAGGTTCAAAGGTTTGCCACCAGACTAGTACCCGAGCTGAGAGATATGAGCTACGAGGAGAGACTACGGGAATTAAACCTCACTTCGGTGGAAGACAGAAGAGTTAGGGGGGACATGATCACCACATTCAAGATTCTCAAGGGAATCGATAGGGTAGATAAAGACAGGCTATTTAACACAAGGGGCACACGCACTAGGGGACACAGGTGGAAACTGAGTGCCCAAATGAGCCACAGAGATATTAGAAAGAACTTTTTTAATGTCAGAGTGGTTGACAAATGGAATGCATTAGGCAGTGATGTGGTGGAGGCTGACTCCATGCACAGTTTCAAGTGTAGATATGATAGAGCCCAATAGGCTCAGGAACCTGTACACCAGTTGACTGACAGTTGAGAGGCGGGATCAAAGAGCCAGAGCTCAATCCCCGCAAGCACAATTAGGTGAGTACAATTAGGTGAAAACACACACACACACACACACACACACACACACACACACACACACACACACACACACACACACACACACACACACACACACACACACACACACAGACAAACACACACACAGACACACACACACACACACGCACACACACACACAGACACACACACACACACACACACACGCACACACACACACACACACACACACACACACACACACACACACACACACACACACACACACACACACACACATACCAGGATGAGCCCGTAACAGCAATCGAACTCCCAGGTACCTATTTACTGCCAGGTAACAGCAGTAAGGATGAAAGAAACTCTGCCCATCTGTTTCCGCCGACGCCGGAAAGGACTACATATTCAGCGTGCTGTCCACTCAGCCACCAGCGGCCTGTATTTTGCTCCATATCCATGTACTGAGTCATGGTCGGTACTGGGTCATGGACGGTACTGGGTCGTAGTCGGTACTGGTCATGGTCGGTACTGGGTCATAGTCGGTACTGGTCATGGTCGGTACTGGTCATGGTCGGTACTGGTCATGGACGGTACTGGTCATGGACGGTACTGGTCATGGACGGTACTGGTCATGGACGGTACTGGTCATGGACGGTACTGGTCATGGACGGTACTGGTTATGGACGGTACTGGTCATGGACGGTACTGGTCATGGACGGTACTGGTCATGGTCGGTACTGGTCATGGTCGGTACTGGTCATGGACGGTACTGGTCATGGATGGTACTGGTCATGGACGGTACTGGTCATGGACGGTACTGGTCATGGACGGTACTGGTCATGGATGGTACTGGTCATGGATGGTACTGGTCATGGACGGTACTGAGTCATGGATGGTACTGGTCATGGACGGTACTGGTCATGGATGGTACTGGTCATGGACGGTACTGGTCATGGACGGTACTGGTCATGGACGGTACTGAGTCATGGATGGTACTGGTCATGGACGGTACTGGTCATAGATGGTACTGGTCATGGATGGTACTGAGTCATGGATGGTACTGAGTCATGGATGGTACTGGTCATGGACGGTACTGGTCATGGACGGTACTGAGTCATGGATGGTACTGGTCATGGACGGTACTGGTCATGGATGGTACTGGTCATGGACGGTACTGGTCATGGACGGTACTGAGTCATGGATGGTACTGGTCATGGACGGTACTGGTCATGGATGGTACTGGTCATGGATGGTACTGAGTCATGGATGGTACTGAGTCATGGATGGTACTGGTCATGGACGGTACTGGTCATGGACGGTACTGATCATGGTCGGTACTGGTCATGGATGGTACTGGTCATGGATGGTACTGGTCATGGATGGTACTGGTCATGGATGGTACTGGTCATGGATGGTACTGGTCATGGATGGTACTGGTCATGGATGGTACTGAGTCATGGATGGTACTGAGTCATGGATGGTACTGGTCATGGATACTACTGGTCATGGATGGTACTGGTCATGGATGGTACTGGTCATGGACGGTACTGGTCATGGACGGTACTGGTCATGGATGGTACTGGTCATGGACGGTACTGGTCATGGACGGTACTGGTCGTGGATGGTACTGGTCATGGATGGTACTGGTCATGGACGGTACTGGTCATGGATGGTACTGGTCATGGATGGTACTGGTCATGGACGGTACTGGTCATGGACGGTACTGGTCATGGACGGTACTGGTCGTGGATGGTACTGGTCATGGATGGTACTGGTCATGGACGGTACTGGTCATGGATGGTACTGGTCATGGATGGTACTGGTCATGGACGGTACTGGTCATGGATGGTACTGGTCATGGTCGGTACTGGTCATGGACGGTACTGGTCATGGACGGTACTGGTCATGGACGGTACTGGTCATGGACGGTACTGGTCATGGATGGTACTGGTCGTGGATGGTACTGGTCATGGATGGTACTGGTCATGGACGGTACTGGTCATGGACGGTACTGGTCATGGATGGTACTGGTCGTGGATGGTACTGGTCATGGACGGTACTGGTCATGGTCGGTACGGGGTCACGCACGGTACTGGGTCACGCACGGTACTGGGTCACGTTCCACAACCACTTACGAAACCTATCCATCTTCCATTAAACATGTTAGCAGTGTTTTACACTGATCAAACACTGATCAAACACTGATCAAACATTGATCAAACATTGATTAAACAGTGTACGAGCTTGGCTCCGTCACAACCCAAGGTTATTATTGTTGTAAACAACCTCGTAGTGCTTCTCAGCTCGTAAACTGTGTAAAAAACGAATGTAAACAAAGCCGACGTGATTAAGGAAAGATGTATAGATTTCCCGTTTTCTTCCGTGACGTAGAACTCCAATATTTACTTCTATTCAGGTCAAGAGATCATGTAAAAAAAATTATGGAAAAAAATAATCACGTAAATAATTACCCGATTATGAAAAAACTTAAAATAAATAAACGCGAGAACACGACAAAGGCGCGACACACAGACAAACAAACACAGCTGTAAAGTGAACAAACACAGCTCACGGACACAAACACGCCCGGGGGAACTGCAGCCTGGATATACGGACCAAGCACGGACGGTCAGTTCTCACGTGCATGGGGGCTTGCGTGTGTGTGTGTTCTAGTATATGTGCGTGCTCATATATGTATTATCACGTACACATGCACAGAGAGACTAAGACCGATAGACGGATAAATAGACAACTCAATAGAGAGAGAATTCGATATAGAGATTGAGGTAGAGATTGAGATAGAGAGAGAAATGAGAAAGAGAGAGAGAGGAAAAAATGAGAGAGAATGGAGGCAGCTCCACACTACCCCTTCGGTAGCCCAAGAGCCGCTCCATGCCACACACCACCAGACTCCACGTCCCTCAACCACAGAACATCATTTCCATGCCCTTCTAACCACTCTACCTACCCTCACAGACGCGTAATTACCTCCAGAAAATATATACAGACGTTATCAATCGAGGATTCAAATTTACCATCTATATTAAAGATGTCTGAAAAGCTAGGATATTATCGAGCAAAAATTCAGGTTTTGGCAAGTGCAATCTTCCTCATTCGTGGGAGAATCTAGAAGTCGCTCAGTGTGTGTTGGTCAGTGGAAGTGGAGGTGCGTGCGGGCTCCCGCCGGACTCTTGTGTAGACCTCTTGCTTGTTTGAAAGCTATTTTAACTTTAATGTATATATACATACAGATCTGGAGTTTAGAAAATGGGAACGAAGATTATGGGTTGTGATTTGGCGGGAGTTGGTCGTCATGTTCGTCCTTGCATTCGTTTAGATTTATCTGGCTTGTTTGTGTTCGTTTAGACATAGTTACTGTGTGTTTGTTTTCATGTAGAGGGCCTGGGGGGGTGTGTGTGTGTTGGGTTGGTCGGAGCGGCTGTGTGTTTTTGTTGTAGAGGGCTTGTGTGTGTTCGTGTAGATGTAGGGCGGGCATGTTTTTGTTCGTATTGATGTAGCTGCCTTGTCTGATGTAGAGGGCTCGCGTCTGTTCGGTTAGATGTACCTGTCTTGTGTTTGATAAGATCAAGCTGGGTTGTGGGCGGGAGCCATCTATACGGCCCAAGATTTCGCCAGATGAGTGTTAAAGACAGAAAGTGGCTTTTAATGTTTATATTCACCTAGTTGTGCTTGCGGGGGTTGAGCTCTGCTCTTTCGGCCCGCCTCTCAACTGTCAATCAATCAACTGTTACTAACTACTACTAACTAATTTTTTCACTCCCCCCCCCCAGGAAGCAGCCCGTAACAGCTATCTAACTCCCAGGTACCTATTTACTGCTAGGTAAAAGGGGCATCAGGGTGAAATAAACTGCCCATTGTGTGTCACGCCGGAGCCGGGAATCGAACCCCGAACCACAGAACATAGCTACGTATCCAGTTTGCTGTCCACTCAGCCACCAGCGCCCTGTGGGTGTGTACAACAGGAGCCTAGCGTATTTCAGTCACCAAACTGACTGACGTCTGTATAACGGGCTGGCAGTTGTATGGGCTTGTGGCCAGGGAGAGGAATGTTTCAATAGGTGATTGATTTTTTTTTATTGTTGCCGCCGGAGGCGGCTAGTTTATTGTGCACCACATACTCATCCTGTGAGCGGTAGCGCAAAAAGCATTACAGAGGGCACAAAAGGTCTTTATCAGGCCTCATCTTAGATTATTACATAAACAATTTCATCTATCCTTCACATACTTACAATGTTAGCTACAGAGAAAGTTCTATTACAAGAGCTATATATTTACAGTAAGTTATTATACATTAATGGTAGGTCTTATCGCTAATACATAATAGTTTGACCAATGGGGATATTACAGTCATAGGGGAGCTGCTGTTTGTTATTATTAGTCTTCACAATACACTACTTGTTTCTGAATCTCATATGTCGTTTATCTACTGGAAGCGAAATATGGATACAGTGCAAGGATTTCAGGTAATTTATCCATGGTAATAAGATAGGTTGCCATATCACACAGAGTGAGCTTAGATTTATCTCTAAATGTCTCACTTTTACTACAATCCAAGATATAGTGTTCGAGTGTGTGTCCCTGTCTTTGTCCACACACTTTACACTTTACTTCATCTAGATCCCTATACAAGCCCAACTGCCAGAGATACTTGTAGCCAAGTCTTATACGAGCTGTGACAACATCTGTTAGTCTACTGACTTTGTTACTTGCCCCATACACATGTTTTACTTCACACATTTCATTGTGATAAACAATGGACCTGCTAGTTCCAGTTTGCACTGTTCTACTTTCTTCAAATCCATCCATCCAGCTCTCGTCTAATGACACTTTTAAGGGACGTATTTGATAACTCAAGATTCCGTTCAATACTGTCTTTATTTACTGCAGCCTTAGCAAGGGCGTCAACTTTGTCATGTTCCTGCAGGCCAATGTGAGAAGGAATCCACAACATTTTTATATTTACCCTCTTGCTAAGTATTCTTATATATCTACGTCTAGCTTCCAAGACAAGCACGTTATTACTTGATTGCAAACTGTTTATTGCTCGTAGTGAGGAAAGGGAGTCGGAAATAATTAAGCTGTCTACTTCAGTGTTGTCAATAATGTAGAGTGCTGCCAGTATTGCTCCCAACTCGGCTTGCATTGTGGATGCCCAGTTACTAATTAGGATATTCCTTTGAATTGTGCTGCCATCGGGCTAATGAGCAATAACAGCACTTCCTGCCCCTCCAGAGTCGTCATATCCTGGAAGATAATGCATCACCTTTGGCCAATACCGCCACAAGCCGTGTTTCACACGTAATAACGTGTAATGGACACGTAATAATGGACTTTAGCAGGCGTACTGGTGCACACCAAATTCAGTACTCGGCGCCTGGGAGGAGGAGTCGGGCCCTACAGGGTCCTACATAATAACATAGTTTAGGATACTAGAGAAGCACTATTGGCCCGTACGAGGCGGCTCAGATGCAGCTATAGCTCCTATTGGCCCATGTCCGAGAGCTCTTCCTCCTAAACTTACGCATATATATATATATGTCTAACCTACGCTTGAAACTGTCCGGCGGTCCCGTGGCTGTTATGTTGCTCGAGTAAAGATGTGAAAATTGACTTAGGTGGAGACTTTTATCAAAGTTGTGTCCAAGTGTCCAGTAAAGTTGGCATGATGGTCAAGCAACTTTGGAAAGTGTGTTTACATTCAGATCTCAAGTGTTGAGGAGTGTAAGTTGTTTACTGTTGCTGGCAAGATCTATAATTCTCACATTGTTGCTGGTAAGATCTATAATTCTCACACTGTTGCTGCCAAGATCTATAATTCTCACATTGTTGCTGCCAAGATCTATAATTCTCTTACTGTTG
Source organism: Procambarus clarkii (assembly GCF_040958095.1). Classification (NCBI taxonomy): domain Eukaryota; kingdom Metazoa; phylum Arthropoda; class Malacostraca; order Decapoda; family Cambaridae; genus Procambarus; species Procambarus clarkii. The sequence continues at coordinate 32,073,670 of NC_091192.1, forward strand.
CTGCCAAGATCTATAATTCTCTCATTGTTGCTGCCAAGATCTATAATTCTCTTACTGTTGCTGCCAAGATCTATAATTCTCTCATTGTTGCTGCCAAGATCTATAATTCTCTTACTGTTGCTGCCAAGATCTATAATTCTCTCATTGTTGCTGCCAAGATCTATGATTCTCTTACTGTTGCTGTCAAGATCTATAATTCTCTTATTGTTGCTGCCAAGAGCTATAATTCTCTTACTGTTGCTGCCAAGGTCTATAATTCTCTCATTGTTGCCAAGAGCTCAGTCGTCTTGTAGCTCTGTCATTGGATCATTATCACTATTGCAATGTCTGCAACCCATCAATAGCAACATGGCTATACATACAGACACTTAAAATCATATATTTTACATTTTTTGCTTTCATTCTTTTCAATCACATTTTGGGGTAGGTACTACGATGTAATGTAACTGGAACCTTTCCTGTGACTACAGATTGAAGTGTTTCAAGTTGCATTTGCAAGAGTGATGCCGGACAAGAGGGGGGAGAGAGATATGAGATAGAGGTTTCGCAAGAGGATTAGTTATGAAGTTTCGTTACAGGAGGATTAGTTATTAGTTTCGTTACAGCGTTGGGATATAGGGATTTAGTGGGGTCAGGATGGGGTTAAAAACCATTTTATGCAATCGGTTACGAAACCTATGCATCTTTTCCCCTCACTGTCATGGCGGTTTTGTTGAGTTTGACAAGTTGTGCAACGCTTCGAAGTTGTCAATAACAATCTTGGGTTGTGAAGTTTCGTAGACTGTTTATTAATACAGCCAAGGCTGCCATGGTGGAGGAAAGATGTAAAGGTTTCGTAAGTGGTTGTGTAAATGCGTGATGACTCCCCGCCCCCCCCCCCAATTGGGGTGGATGAGTGGGATTGCTTGCCAACGGTGATGATTGACAGGTCTCAAGAGTAGAGTGGATAGGACCGTGGATAGTATTGGGTGGATAGGATTGGGTGGATTTCAACCGAAATAAGGCCCAACAGACCTATTCTTCCCTACTCCCCATGCTCCCGTGAGACACATGGACACATAGACACATATAACCTGATACACGTACCCGGACACTCTGTCATCCATATAACATATAACCAGAGGTATACGCGAACATATAACGTGAGCAATATAACACACGCGGGACTGTCGTAAATATTCCCTAGTACACGAGCCGGATACATGGACACAGCCGGATACGTGGACACGTGCCGGATACATGAACACAGCCGTATATACGGGCACAGCCGGATACGTGGACACAGCCGGATATATGGTCACAACCGGATACGTGAACACAGCCGTATATATGGACACAGCCGGATACGTGGACACAGCCGGATACGTGGACACATACCTGTAGGCCGTTTCATCACACACACCTGTGCAGAGAAGAGCCAGGTGTTTATACTGGGATAAACTGATGACGACCTTAAAACCTGAGACTGTTGGGAGTATACCCCCCCCACAATACTAGACTGTTGGGAGTATACCCCCCACAATACTAGACTGTTGGGAGTATACCCCCCACAATACTAGAGTGTTGGGAGTATACCCCACAACACTAAGACTGTTCAGAGTATACCCAACACTACACCCACCGGTCTAAATATACACTACGCTATACCTCCCAATGTTCGGATTACTGTATATACGCTACACCCATTCAGTGTTCAGAGTATACCCCAACAAAACAGCTGAAGGGCCAGTATACCCCAACAGATCAGCTGAAGGGACAGTATACCTCAACAGAACAGCTGAAGGGATAGTATACCCCAACAAAACAGCTGAAGGGACAGTATACCCCAACAGAGCAGCTGAAGGGACAGTATACCCCAACAGAACATCTGAAGGGATAGTATACCCCAACAAAACAGCTGAAGGGCCAGTATACCCCAACAGAGCAGCTGAAGGGCCAGTATACCCCAACAGAGCAGCTGAAGGGACAGTATATCCCAACAGAGCAGCTGAAGGGACAGTATACCCCAACTGAGCAGTTGAAGGGACAGTATACCCCAACTGAGCAGCTGAAGGGACAGTATACCCCAACAGAGCAGCTGAAGGGACAGTATACCCCAACAGAGGAGCTGAAGGGACAGTATACCCCAACTGAGCAGTTGAAGGGACAGTATACCCCAACTGAGCAGCTGAAGGGACAGTATACCCCAACAGAGGAGCTGAAGGGACAGTATACCCCAACTGAGCAGTTGAAGGGACAGTATACCCCAACTGAGCAGCTGAAGGGACAGTATACCCCAACATAGGAACTGAATGGACAGTATACCCCAACAGAGCAGCTGAAGGGATAGTATACCCCAACAGAGAAGCTGAAGGGATAGTATACCCCAACAGAACAGCTGAAGGGATAGTCTGTATCCCAGCTAGGAACCTTCCCTCTGGTGGTCAACAGACAGACAGACAGCGGGAGACAGCATCCTCATCCTGGTCTGCCATGAGGAGAATATATTTCCAGATCGTCATCAAATGGTTATATGCGGGGTGCGGACGCGAGTATATTTTGCTGAGAACGGCCGAGCTCCATCACTATTCTGGCGGTATATTCTGCAAATATAAATCACCTCTATATTTGTGTAGATGTTCTACGTGGATAGAAGAATAGGTGGATATCTACGTTCTTGGATTGGTAAATATCCTTTAGTGCGTGTACCCAAGGATAGAGATCAGGCACCACCAACACCACTCCACTTTTCAGTCGGCTGGATTTAATCCACACCAACATATCCTAGTGGCTAGGTTCGTGGATAGGCAAGCCAAAAACGTCCAGACCCGTCACATATCCATGCGTCAATCCACGTGGATCCTTCAGATGGGAGATGGGAAGGGAACTACCAGAATATAACTCTGGGAAAGGAATCAGAATAAGGGATTGGACGGGTGGAAGGAGGCAGGAATGGTGCCCAACCACTTGAGGACGGTCGGGGGAATGAACGCCGACCTGCATGAAGCGAAACCGTCCCTCTACCGTCCATCCCAAGTGGTTGGGCAAGACAGAGAGAGAGAGAGAGAGACAGACAGAGAGAGATAGAGACAGAGAGAGAGAGCATCATCCAGCACACCTTCAGATGAGAGGTACCTGTGGGAACAGATCTAGCCCAGACGAGAGAACAGACGACTACACAGGCTAGAGATGAGTGCATGAATGATGATCAGGGGGGTGGGTGAGGGGTGAGGGTGAGGGGGTGAGTGAGGGAGGGGTGAGTGAAGCAAGGGCCCCACCTCACAACCACCTCACATCCGGGTTCTCCAGTCTTCTTTAGGAGCTGGCTGTGTAATGGGTTGTAATGAGCCCAGGGTTGATTTATACGCCAACCGTCCCCTGGCTCATGTCATTATAGTCCACCTGGTCATCATTGTAGTTTACCTGAGAATCATTATAAGTGATCTGCTGGCAGTGAAGCCTACCTGGACGCTCTCTAGGCTACTTTGGTAATATTTTAGGCTACTTTTGTCCAGGTAGACCATTGTGGTACCACTTTAGGCTACCCTAGTGACGTGATAGACTACCCTAGTGACGTGATAGACTACCCTAGTGACGTGATAGGCTACCCTAGTGACGTGATAGACTACCCTAGTGACGTGATAGACTACCCTAGTGACGTGATAGACTACCCTAGTGACGTGATAGGCTACCCTAGTGACGTGATAGACTACCCTAGTGACGTGATAGACTACCCTAGTGACGTGATAGACTACCTACTGACGTGATAGGCTACCTTAGTGACGTGATAGGCTACCCTAGTGACGTGATAGACTACCCTAGTGACGTGATAGACTACCCTAGTGACGTGATAGGCTACCCTAGTGACGTGATAGACTACCCTAGTGACGTGATAGACTACCCTAGTGACGTGATAGACTACCCTAGTGACGTGATAGACTACCCTAGTGACGTGATAGGCTACCCTAGTGACGTGATAGACTACCCTAGTGACGTGATAGACTACCCTAGTGACGTGATAGACTACCCTAGTGACGTGATAGACTACCCTAGTGACGTGATAGGCTACCCTAGTGACGTGATAGACTACCTACTGACGTGATAGGCTACCTTAGTGACGTGATAGGCTACCCTAGTGACGTGATAGACTACCTACTGACGTGATAGGCTACCTTAGTGACGTGATAGACTACCCTAGTGACGTGATAGACTACACAGAGGCATCATGGGACAAGCTGACTGTTAGTGTTGGCATCCCGCGGGTCGTTGACCATCACAGAGAAAGAGAACACCAATTATTGTCTTATTAAACTCATTTACTCCTCCAATTACGGAACCTGTACATCTTTCCTCAATCGTGGCGGTTTTGTGTTCATTTATGAATCAGTTTACGAACTTCGTCACTTTACAACCCCGAGGTTATTGTTGTAAACAAAGCCGCCATGATTGTGAAAAGATGGACAGGTTTCGTAATTGGTTGTGTAAATGTCTGATGAATCTTGCGACCCTGCACAAGCACAACCAACTGAACCACGATGAGCTCAAACGTTATGTCCGACACCAGGACTATGAGACTGATGATTGTCCGAAGACAGACAGATATGGAAGATTGAATTGGTGTTGACTCTAAGACATCTTGTGATAGAGTACTGTAGGAGCTCTACGGGTTCTTGGGACATTACCATGTTGACGGGTAGAGTCACGAGCAGCAAGGAACGCTCTAATGGCCCTTATCGTCAGCTCCATAAGGCTGTGATTCCTCTGAACAGAGTGTCATTAATTCTGTGTCGTTTGGGTGTTCTTACGACACAACACCGGTTGTTTGGGTGAGCTGGCAACATGAGGGTGCTGTTGCAACACTGTGTGAGTGTGTGTACTCACCTAGTTGTGTTTGCGGGGGTTGAGCTCTGGCTCTTTGGTCCCGCCTCTCAACCGTCAATCAACAGGTGTACAGATTCCTGAGCCTACTGGGCTCTGTCATATCTACAATTGAAACTGTGTATGGAGTCAGCCTCCACCACATCACTTCCTAATGCATTCCATTTGTCAACCACTCTGACACTAAAAAAGTTCTTTCTAATATCTCTGTGGCTCATTTGGGCGCTCAGTTTCCACCTGTGTCCCCTTGTGCGTGTTCCCCTTGTGTGTGTGTGTGTGTGTGTGTGTGTGTGTGGGTGTGGGTGTGGGTGTGGGTGTGTGTGTGTGTGTGTGTGTGTGTGTGTGGGGGGGGGGGGTGTGGGTGTGTGTGTGTGTGTGTGTGTGTGTGTGTGTGTGTGTGTGTGTGTGTGGGGGGGGGGTGTGTGTGTGTCTGTGTGGGTGTGTGTGTATTCACCTAGTTGTGCTTGTGGGGGTTGAGCTCTGCTCTTTTGGCCCGCCTCTCAACTGTCAATCAATCAACTGTTACTAACTACAAACTAATTACCCCCCCCCCCCACACGCACACACACCTGTTGATTGACGGTAGAGAGGCGGGACCAAAGAGCCAGAGCTCAACCCTCGCAAGCACAATTAGGTTAGCACACACACACACACACCAGGAAGTACCCCGTAGCAGCTGTCTAACTCCCAGGTACCTATTTACTGCCAGGTAACAGGGGGCATCAGGGTGAAAGAAACTCTGCCCATTATGTTTCTCGCCGGCGCCGGGAATCGAACCCGGTCCTCAGGATTACGTGTCCAGCGTGCTGTCCACAGAGCCACTGGCGCCCGACACACCCACCGGCGAGTGTGTGTGGGGAGGCTGGGGCTAGGTGCTGGGGTGCTGGGTGCTGGGGTGCTGAGTACTGGGGTGCTAGGTGCTGGGGTGCTGGGGTGCTGGGTGCTGGGTACTGGGGTGCTAGGTGCTGGGGTGCTGGGGTGCTGGGTGCTGGGTACTGGGGTGCTGAGTACTGGGGTGCTAGGTGCTGGGGTGCTGGGTGCTGGGTACTGGGGTGCTAGGTGCTGGGGGGCTGGGTGCTGGGTACTGGGGTGCTAGGTGCTTGGGGGCTGGGTGCTGGGTACTGGGGTGCTAGGTGCTGGGGTGCTGGGTGCTGGGTGCTGGGGGGCTGGGTGCTGGGTACTGGGGTGCTAGGTGCTGGGGTGCTGGGTGCTGGGTACTGGGGTGCTAGGTGCTGGGGGGCTGGGTGCTGGGGTGCTAGGTGCTGGGGGGCTGGGTGCTGGGTACTGGGGTGCTAGGTGCTGGGGGGCTGGGTGCTGGGTACTGGGGTGCTAGGTGCTGGGGGGCTGGGTGCTGGGTACTGGGGTGCTAGGTGCTGGGGGGCTGGGTGCTGGGTACTGGGGTGCTAGGTGCTGGGGGGCTGGGTGCTGGGTACTGGGGTGCTAGGTGCTGGGGGGCTGGGTGCTGGGTACTGGGGTGCTAGGTGCTGGGGGGCTGGGGGTGCTAGGTGCTGGGTGCTGGGTGGTGAGGTAACTGGTTGTAAGACGACCGTTGTGTACAGATCACATTATGAGGCCATCCAGCATGTGTCAGCATATAATATATGCTGTGATTTTATATGACACTGTCATATATATTATGACACTCTCATATATAACATAACAGTGTCAAATGATTAATTGTCGTGTGAGTCAAGAAGAGTCCACGTAATGTGACGGGGTGTTAACAGATCGTCAGACAGGATCTGTATGACACCAGTGCCATGAGTGTCACAGGGCCATGACTGTAAACAGCGTGTCATGAGTGCCACACAACGTCACGTGATGTCAACACATTGTCGTGGGGGAATCAGTTCATTATCTAAAACATCATTTCTTTTCTTGGACATTTTGACGTTGGACACTATGTGCCGTCATCACGATGGACTCTATCACTGTCGTTGGTCATTTCACCGTTGGACTGTTATGCCTCCTGGTAAACCACTGTACATATATCATAACTATGGCACTGACGGTTGGAGAGCTTTTGTCACGTCTGTTCTCAAGTCCTCCCAGCATCCACTGCGGCGGCGTTCATCTCACTCTAAGATCACATCTATTTGCCCTACATTATCACAGCTCTTTTCTCTATCTTCCTCACGTTAGCCATCAGAGACCTGCGAGGAATGAACTACTCCTTGTTAGATGAGGGTGGGAGAACAGGTTCTGGAGTAACCAGTGCCCAGCTGCTCTATATGTAAGGTGTCTACATATATCCCCTGTCAATCACCTCAATCACTTATGGTTGAGTGGCCAATCAGCTATGAACCGTAGCAACGCTAGGTGGGACAGATTAAAGATGTATAAATAAATAAATAAATAAATATATATATATATATATATATATATATATATATATATATATATACAATGTCAGCATTGTATAAATGTATGACCAGGTCTGTGAAGGGGGAACATATTAAACATGGCCTGGATGTTCACACATATACAGTGTCTCGTGCTGTGTGTGTGGGAGTGGCTTCACTGCTCTGGGTACATAAATGAATTTATTTTTAGCAAAGAACAAGAAAATAGGTGCTGGGCGTTGTTTTCATTAATTATTCATAAAAATGTAGTTTTCAAACAGCTTGTTACTCTCTTAGGCAAAACCGACTGTTCGACCCCTCACTATGACTCTCTGGTTCATGTCTGGTAGGTACTTTCTCGCCCATTTTGGTTTGTGTGGGGGAGGGGACGGGGGGGGGGGGGGGTTGTGTTTGAGAGAGTAGACACAATGGTGTAGGGGTCGTGGTAGTTAGTAATGGTGTTGGGGTCGTGGTAGTTAGTAATGGTGTTGGGGTCGTGGTAGTTAGTCGCGGTGTTGGGGTCGTGGTAGTTAGTCGCGGTGTTGGAGTCGTGGTAGTTAGTCGCGGTGTTGGGGTCGTGGTAGTTAGTCGCGGTGTTGGGGTCGTGGTAGTTAGTCGCGGTGTTGGGGTCGTGGTAGTTAGTCGCGGTGTTGGGGTCGTGGTAGTTAGTAATGGTGTTGGGGTCGTGGTAGTTAGTAATGGTGTTGGGGTCGTGGTAGTTAGTCGCGGTGTTGGGGTCGTGGTAGTTAGTCGCGGTGTTGGGGTCGTGGTAGTTAGTCGCGATGTTGGGGTCGTGGTAGTTAGTAATGGTGTTGGGGTCGTGGTAGTTACTCGTGGTGCTGGGGTCGTGGTAGTTACTCATGGTGCTGGGGTCGTGGTAGTTACTCATGGTGCTGGGGTCGTGGTAGTTACTCATGGTGCTGGGGTCGTGGTAGTTACTCATGGTGCTGGGGTCGTGGTAGTTACTCATGGTGCTGGGGTCGTGGTAGTTACTCATGGTGCTGGGGTCGTGGTAGTTACTCATGGTGCTGGGGTCGTGGTAGTTACTCATGGTGCTGGGGTCGTGGTAGTTACTCATGGTGCTGGGGTCGTGGTAGTTACTCATGGTGCTGGGGTCGTGGTAGTTACTCATGGTGCTGGGGTCGTGGTAGTTACTCATGGTGCTGGGGTCGTGGTAGTTACTCATGGTGTTGGGGTCGTGGTAGTTACTCATGGTGCTGGGGTCGTGGTAGTTACTCATGGTGCTGGGGTCGTGGTAGTTACTCATGGTGCTGGGGTCGTGGTAGTTACTCATGGTGCTGGGGTCGTGGTAGTTACTCATGGTGTTGGGGTCGTGGTAGTTACTCATGGTGCTGGGGTCGTGGTAGTTACTCATGGTGCTGGGGTCGTGGTAGTTACTCATGGTGCTGGGGTCGTGGTAGTTACTCATGGTGTTGGGGTCGTGGTAGTTACTCATGGTGTTGGGGTCGTGGTAGTTACTCATGGTGCTGAGTCGTGGTAGTTACTTATTAAAATGAACAATGAACTCCTCATCCCAACATCACAAAATAAACAAAAATAAAATTTTAAAATATTAATTTATCATCGCCCTGAATTTATTGATCTGAAAATAACTTTAAATCGTTTAGTTTGCAGAATAAATACACTTAGACTTTATAAGCCCAACCGGTGTCACTCACACTAGACCAAGTGTCACTCACACTAGACCAAGTGTCACTCACACTAGACCAAGTGTCACTCACACTAGACCAAGTGTCACTCACACTAGACCAAGTGTCACTCACACTAGACCAAGTGTCACTCACACTAGACCAAGTATCACTCACACTAGACCAAGTATCACTCGTGGGATGGGAACTGGCACTGTACCACACTGGAAGATCAAAGTGAAAGAATTGAAGAACAGTTGCATAACTCCTGGAATGTTGAAATAGAGATAGATAGAAGAAAACGCAGACAGATAAGACTAGATTAAGTAAAATTCCAAACTACAGGTGACATAGATTTCTGGAAAAGTATTTACGTGCTGTGGAAGGCTTACTCGTGCTAGTAAAGAAAGAACACCTTCCGTGCAACTGCCTGGAGGATCCTTGTCAGAGCACAGCCTTCAGGAGGCGCTGGACTGGAGATCATCGTTGGAACTGGACTTTGAGAAGTCACGTTTGGAGGAGGAGTTCAGGGCCCCACCAGGAGTCATCCTGACCCCTCCCACCTGTCCTCATCCCTCTAGCCCTCCTATCCCCCCTTTCTCCCAGGCCTGGCACTCCCTTAGAGGCACTATGAGCACGGAGGTGGCCATCTCAGCTCCACCACCCAAGCCACATCCCCTGGAGCTCGACATTGAAGGTAAGACACATATATTTATACATTTATACATATATGTATACATTGAAGGTCCTGTTTGCCGGTCACTCTTGCCTGTGCTTTGTCGAAGCCTTCAGGTGTCCATGTGTCCTGGTACTGGGTCGAGCCATGTGTCCTGGTACTGGGTCAAGCCCTGCGTCCTGGTACTGGGTCAAGCCCTGCGTCCTGGTACTGGGTCAAGCCCTGCGTCCTGGTACTGGGTCAAGCCCTGCGGCCTGGTACTGGGTCAAGCCCTGCGTCCTGGTACTGGGTCAAGCCCTGCGTCCTGGTACTGGGTCAAGCCCTGCGTCCTGGTACTGGGTCAAGCCCTGCGTCCTGGTACTGGGTCAAGCCCTGCGTCCTGGTACTGGGTCAAGCCCTGCGGCCTGGTACTGGGTCAAGCCCTGCGTCCTGGTACTGGGTCAAGCCCTGCGTCCTGGTACTGGGTCAAGCCCTGCGTCCTGGTACTGGGTCAAGCCCTGCGGCCTGGTACTGGGTCGAGCCCTGCGTCCTGGTACTGGGTCGAGTCCTGCGGCCTGGTACTGGGTCGAGTCCTGCGTCCTGGTACTGGGTCGAGTCCTGCGGCCTGGTACTGGGTCGAGTCCTGCGGCCTGGTACTGGGTCGAGTCCTGCGGCCTGGTACTGGGTCGAGTCCTGCGTCCTGGTACTGGGTCGAGTCCTGCGGCCTGGTACTGGGTCGAGTCCTGCGGCCTGGTACTGGGTCGAGTCCTGCGGCCTGGTACTGGGTCGAGTCCTGCGGCCTGGTACTGGGTCGAGTCCTGCGGCCTGGTACTGGGTCGAGTCCTGCGGCCTGGTACTGGGTCGAGTCCTGCGGCCTGGTACTGGGTCGAGCCCTGCGTCCTGGTACTGGGTCGAGCCATGTGTCCTGGTACTGGGTCAAGCCCTGCGTCCTTGTACTGGGTCGAGCCCTGCGTCCTGGTACTGGGTCGAGCCCTGCGTCCTGGTACTGGGTCGAGCCATGTGTCCTGGTACTGGGTCAAGCCCTGCGTCCTTGTACTGGGTCAAGCCCTGCGTCCTGGTACTGGGTCAAGCCCTGCGTCCTGGTACTGGGTCAAGCCCTGCGTCCTGGTACTGGGTCGAGTCCTGCGTCCTGGTACTGGGTCAAGCCCTGCCTCCTGGTACTGGGTCGAGCCCTGCGTCCTGGTACTGGGTCGAGCCATGTGTCCTGGTACTGGGTCAAGCCCTGCGTCCTTGTACTGGGTCGAGCCCTGCGTCCTGGTACTGGGTCGAGTCCTGCGTCCTGGTACTGGGTCAAGCCCTGCCTCCTGGTACTGGGTCGAGCCCTGCGTCCTGGTACTGGGTCAAGCCCTGCCTCCTGGTACTGGGTCGAGCCCTGCGTCCTGGTACTGGGTCAAGCCCTGCCTCCTGGTACTGGGTCGAGCCCTGCGGCCTGGTACTGGGTCAAGCCCTGCCTCCTGGTACTGGGTCGAGCCCTGCGGCCTGGTACTGGGTCGAGCCCTGCGTCCTGGTACTGGGTCAAGCCCTGCCTCCTGGTACTGGGTCGAGCCCTGCGGCCTGGTACTGGGTCGAGCCCTGCGTCCTGGTACTGGGTCAAGCCCTGCCTCCTGGTACTGGGTCGAGCCCTGCGTCCTGGTACTGGGTCAAGCCCTGTGTCCTGGTACTGGGTCAAGCCCTGCGGCCTGGTACTGGGTCGAGCCCTGCGTCCTGGTACTGGGTCGAGTCCTGCGGCCTGGTACTGGGTCGAGTCCTGCGGCCTGGTACTGGGTCGAGTCCTGCGGCCTGGTACTGGGTCGAGTCCTGCGTCCTGGTACTGGGTCGAGTCCTGCGGCCTGGTACTGGGTCGAGTCCTGCGGCCTGGTACTGGGTCGAGTCCTGCGTCCTGGTACTGGGTCGAGCTCTGCGGCCTGGTACTGGGTCAAGCTCTGCGTCCTGGTACTGGGTCAAGCCCTGCGTCCTGGTACTGGGTCGAGCCCTGCGTCCTGGTACTGGGTCAAGCCCTGCGTCCTGGTACTGGGTCGAGCCCTGCGTCCTGGTACTGGGTCGAGCCCTGCGTCCTGGTACTGGGTCGAGCCCTGCGTCCTGGTACTGGGTCAAGCCCTGCGTCCTGGTACTGGGTCGAGCTCTGCGTCCTGGTACTGGGTCGAGCTCTGCGTCCTGGTACTGGGTCGAGCTCTGCGTCCTGGTACTGGGTCGAGCCCTGCGTCCTGGTACTGGGTCGAGCCCTGCCTCCTGGTACTGGGTCGAGCTCTGCGGCCTGGTACTGGGTCGAGCTCTGCGTCCTGGTACTGGGTCGAGCTCTGCGGCCTGGTACTGGGTCGAGCCCTGCGTCCTGGTACTGGGTCGAGCCCTGCGTCCTGGTACTGGGTCGAGCTCTGCGTCCTGGTACTGGGTTGAGCTCTGCGTCCTGGTACTGGGTCGAGCTCTGCGGCCTGGTACTGGGTCGAGCCCTGCGTCCTGGTACTGGGTCGAGCCCTGCGTCCTGGTACTGGGTCGAGCCCTGCGTCCTGGTACTGGGTCGAGCCCTGCGTCCTGGTACTGGGTCGAGCCCTGCCTCCTGGTACTGGGTCGAGCTCTGCGGCCTGGTACTGGGTCGAGCTCTGCGTCCTGGTACTGGGTCGAGCCCTGCGGCCTGGTACTGGGTCAAGCCCTGCGTCCTGGTACTGGGTCAAGCCCTGCCTCCTGGTACTGGGTCGAGCTCTGCGGCCTGGTACTGGGTCGAGTCCTGCGTCCTGGTACTGGGTTGAGCCCTGCGGCCTGGTACTGGGTCAAGCCCTGCGTCCTGGTACTGGGTCAAGCCCTGCCTCCTGGTACTGGGTCGAGCCCTGCGGCCTGGTACTGGGTCGAGCCCTGCGGCCTGGTACTGGGTCGAGCCCTGCGGCCTGGTACTGGGTCGCTGACCCCATACACAGTTTCAAGTGTAGATATGATAGAGCCCAATAGGCTCAGGAACCTGTACACCTGTTGATTGACAGTTGAGAGGCGGGACCAAAGAGCCAGAGCTCAACCCCCGCAAGCACAAATAGGTGAGTACACACACATATGAGGCTCACATCTCTAAAGTGTTCAGTATGTGTCAACCGCCATAGTTGTCGACTCACCCTTTAGAGGTGATAATTATTATCTGATACCTGTTGAGGATGTGTTGATATGGGCACACCTTATGTGTATCTTGGGTGAGTGTATGGGTGTATGGTCTACCTTGGGTGAGTGTATGGGTGAATCGTCTACCTTGGGTGAGTGTATGGGTGAATCGTCTACCTTGGGTGAGTGTATGGGTGAATCGTCTACCTTGGGTGAGTGTATGGGTGAATCGTCTACCTTGGGTGAGTGTATGGGTGTATGGTATTGAGTATACCAGATGATCTGCCAGTAAGTGTAGGTGAGGAGAGTGTCACAGCTGGCTGTACAATCGTTCACCTGCCTTCCCTTCCTCCTTATTCGGCTTGTCTTGCAATGTTGCACCTTATCTCTCTCTCTCTCTCTCTCTCTGAGATCTAGAGTCTAGATATTAGCACGGCCAACATGAGGTGTTGATGGCTCACTGTCTTATATTAGGGAGCTGTCTTCTGCTTGTCTACAAAGTAAGCAACCTTGAGAGCTTTGACCAAACCAGTAAGACTAGCCATGTGTCTTGTTCTGTTCTGTACTTTTCCTTGTCCAGAAATTGGGTAAAAGGGTAGGGTAGGTAGAAAAGGGTAGGGGGGGGGGGTACAATGATACCTGGTTGATACCTGGTTGATGGGGTTCTGGGAGTTCTTCTACTCGCCAAGCCCGGCCCGAGGCCAGGCTTGACTTGTGAGAGTTTGGTCCACCAGGCTGTTGCTTGGAGCGGCCCGCAGGCCCACATACCCACCACAGCCCGGTTGGTCCAGTACTCCTTGGAGGAAACTATTTAGTTTCCTCTTGAAGATGTCCACGGTTGTTCCGGCAATATTTCTTATGCTTGCTGGGAGGACGTTGAACAACCGCGGACCTCTGATGTTTATACAGTGTTCTCTGATTGTGCCTATGGCACCTCTGCTCTTCACTGGTTCTATTCTGCATTTTCTTCCATATCGTTCACTCCAGTACGTTGTTATTTTACTGTGTAGATTTGGTACTTGGCCCTCCAGTATTTTCCAGGTGTATATTATTTGGTATCTCTCTCGTCTCCTTTCTAGTGAGTACATTTGGAGAGCTTTGAGACGATCCCAATAATTTAGGTGCTTTATCGCGTCTATGTATGACTTTATCTTTGGTAAATAACTTATTGCAATTTTGTGTAAACTAACTCTCGTATACTGTATAAACATTTATATAAAAAAGTTTAGGAATTTGAGTTTAGTGATGTAATTAATGACTTCACTTACATCACTTTAGTGAGTGGTGTAATTTGTAAGTGATGAACAACAGAGCGACCTTTCTTAAACCTATATTGTCCACCACACAGTAAGAGGAAGGTATTGTCCACCACAACAAGAGGAAGGTATTGTCCACCACACAGCAAGAGGAAGGTATTGTCCACCACACAGTAAGAGGAAGGTATTGTCCACCACACAGTAAGAGGAAGGTATTGTCCACCACAACAAGAGGAAGGTATTGTCCACCACACAACAAGAGGAAGGTATTGTCCACCACACAGCAAGAGGAAGGTATTGTCCACCACACAGTAAGAGGAAGGTATTGTCCACCACACAGTAAGAGGAAGGTATTGTCCACCACAACAAGAGGAAGGTATTGTCCACCACAACAAGAGGAAGATATTGTCCACCACACAACAAGAGGAAGGTATTGTCCACCACACAGCAAGAGGAAGGTATTGTCCACCACACAGTAAGAGGAAGGTATTGTCCACCACACAGTAAGAGGAAGGTATTGTCCACCACAACAAGAGGAAGGTATTGTCCACCACACAGCAAGAGGAAGGTATTGTCCACCACACAACAAGAGGAAGATATTGTCCACCACAACAAGAGGAAGGTATTGTCCACCACAACAAGAGGAAGATATTGTCCACCACAACAAGAGGAAGGTATTGTCCACCACACAACAAGAGGAAGGTATTGTCCACCACAACAAGAGGAAGGTATTGTCCACCACACAACAAGAGGAAGGTATTGTCCACCAAACAACAACAAGAGGAAGATATTGTCCACCACACAACAAGAGGAAGGTATTGTCCACCACACAACAAGAGGAAGATATTGTCCACCACAACAAGAGGAAGGTATTGTCCACCACACAGTAAGAGGAAGGTATTGTCCACCACACAACAAGAGGAAGGTATTGTCCACCACACAACAAGAGGAAGATATTGTCCACCACAACAAGAGGAAGGTATTGTCCACCACACAACAAGAGGAAGGTATTGTCCACCACACAACAAGAGGAAGATATTGTCCACCACAACAAGAGGAAGGTATTGTCCACCAAACAACAACAAGAGGAAGATATTGTCCACCACACAACAAGAGGAAGGTATTGTCCACCACACAACAAGAGGAAGGTATTGTCCACCACAACAAGAGGAAGATATTGTCCACCACAACAAGAGGAAGATATTGTCCACCACACAACAAGAGGAAGATATTGTCCACCACACAACAAGAGGAAGGTATTGTCCACCACACAGTAAGAGGAAGGTATTGTCCACCACACAGTAAGAGGAAGGTATTGTCCACCACAACAAGAGGAAGATATTGTCCACCACACAACAAGAGGAAGATATTGTCCACCACACAGTAAGAGGAAGATATTGTCCACCACACAACAAGAGGAAGATATTGTCCACCACACAACAAGAGGAAGGTATTGTCCACCACAACAAGAGGAAGATATTGTCCACCACACAACAAGAGGAAGGTATTGTCCACCACAACAAGAGGAAGATATTGTCCACCACAACAAGAGGAAGGTATTGTCCACCACAACAAGAGGAAGATATTGTCCACCACACAACAAGAGGAAGG
The DNA here is from genome assembly GCF_040958095.1 of Procambarus clarkii. Classification (NCBI taxonomy): domain Eukaryota; kingdom Metazoa; phylum Arthropoda; class Malacostraca; order Decapoda; family Cambaridae; genus Procambarus; species Procambarus clarkii. Next base: position 32,089,142 of record NC_091192.1, read on the forward strand.
TATTGTCCACCACAACAAGAGGAAGATATTGTCCACCACAACAAGAGGAAGGTATTGTCCACCACACAACAAGAGGAAGGTATTGTCCACCACAACAAGAGGAAGGTATTGTCCACCACACAACAAGAGGAAGGTATTGTCCACCACACAGTAAGAGGAAGGTATTGTCCACCACACAGTAAGAGGAAGGTATTGTCCACCACACAACAAGAGGAAGATATTGTCCACCACACAACAAGAGGAAGATATTGTCCACCACACAACAAGAGGAAGATATTGTCCACCATACAGTAAGAGGAAGGTATTGTCCACCACACAGTAAGAGGAAGGTATTGTCCACCACACAACAAGAGGAAGGTATTGTCCACCACACAACAAGAGGAAGGTATTGTCCACCACACAGTAAGAGGAAGGTATTGTCCACCACACAGTAAGAGGAAGGTATTGTCCACCACACAGTAAGAGGAAGGTATTGTCCACCACACAGTAAGAGGAAGGTATTGTCCACCACACAGTAAGAGGAAGGTATTGTCCACCACACAGTAAGAGGAAGGTATTGTCCACCATACAGTAAGAGGAAGGTATTGTCCACCACACAGTAAGAGGAAGGTATTGTCCACCATACAGTAAGAGGAAGGTATTGTCCACCACACAACAAGAGGAAGATATTGTCCACCACACAACAAGAGGAAGATATTGTCCACCACACAGTAAGAGGAAGGTATTGTCCACCACACAGTAAGAGGAAGGTATTGTCCACCATACAGTAAGAGGAAGGTATTGTCCACCACACAACAAGAGGAAGATATTGTCCACCACACAACAAGAGGAAGATATTGTCCACCATACAGTAAGAGGAAGGTATTGTCCACCACACAACAAGAGGAAGATATTGTCCACCACACAACAAGAGGAAGATATTGTCCACCACACAGTAAGAGGAAGGTATTGTCCACCACACAACAAGAGGAAGGTATTGTCCACCACAACAAGAGGAAGATATTGTCCACCACAACAAGAGGAGGAAAGTATTGTCCACCACAACAAGAGGAAAATATTGTCCACCACAACAAGAGGAAGATATTGTCCACCACAACAAGAGGAAGGTATTGTCCACCACAACAAGAGGAAGATATTGTCCACCACAACAAGAGGAGGAAAGTATTGTCCACCACAACAAGAGGAAAATATTGTCCACCACAACAAGAGGAAGATATTGTCCACCACAACAAGAGGAAGGTATTGTCCACCACAACAAGAGGAAGGTATTGTCCACCACAACAAGAGGAAAATATTGTCCACCTCAGCAAGAGGAAGGTAAATGCTCATTTATTATGAGAATGTTAACTCATAAAGACAGAGATAACTGGCACTTGAAATTATCCAATCATTGATTTTCGTGGATATTCCCGAGGATAAATATCCTGTACCTGGCCCTCTGTCACTCATTCCAGTCTCAGGCGGTGGTTGAGTAGTTAAGCCACGAGTCTTGAATTCAGTAAGGGTGTGTCCGGGGTGTCTACAACTGCGCTCACAACTTTCGGTCGTAATTGGTAGTCACTAGTCCATAGTTTCTGACTACTGGAAGGTTATTAATTTTGGGAATTGGGACATCATTTACCGGCTTCGATAGGGAGGACCAGTTAAGCTAGCTAGAGGTGGTAGTGGAGAGTGAAAGGGGCAGTTGGTGTGCACAGTTGTGTAACAGTCTTGGACTGACCTTATCTGGCCCCACTTGACTTGTTATTAATGAGCTCTGGCCCCAGTTGTCAGCTGTAACAGCCAGATGGCGAGACTGTGTCCTCAGAGCACTATTCTAGGCGGTCATGAACCAGTGGCTCCAAGCAACAGTCTGTTAGACTCAGTTATCACAGGTCAAGCCTCGCCCCAGACCAGGCTTGGGGAGCAACACGACTTCCACAACAAACTTGAGGTATACTTCAGTACAACCAGGAAAAGTAGTTTGTGAAGGTTTCTGTTGTTGAGCAGAAGGATGTCCTTCGTTGGCGCCTTGACCACCTCCAGCAGGTGAGGTGGTCAAGGTACCTCACCTGTCTGTGCCTCTTTCTCTCTCTCTCTCTCTCTCTCTCTCTCTCTCTCTCTCTCTCTCTCTCTCTCTCTCTCTCTCTCTCTCCCTCCCTCCCCCAATACCAGCCAGGTACCACCCCCTCCCCCAATACCAGCCAGGTACCACCCCCTCCCCCAATACCAGCCAGGTACCACTACTCACCAAAGGGCAATATCAAGGAGAATTTGCGATGCTGGAAGGTAATTTTAGGTTTACCTGATCTGAATAATAATGAGGCGAGCGCCAGTGGGTTCTGGGCACGATGTCTTACGCAACCATGGCTTTAGAAAACGGGGGGTGTTCTGGGTCTTGATAGAGTAGGGTCTGTTACGGCCCTCTCGGGACGCAACGGGGTTCTTACTCTGATGTAGTTAGAGGAAGATATATATATCCGGCCCCAAGCCAGTAGAGGCTTTCAAGGGATGCGATCCGTGACGCAAGTAACTAAAAGGGGAAGGGAAATAAAGGCAAAAACTTAATATAATATAATAGTACCATCACCATAAATATATATAATAGTAAAACGTACACAAGGGGGAGGGGTATTAACACTTTACAAAAGGGGATCAACACTGTAGTCTTCTGCTGGAGACTATGGATCCTCGAAGCTAGGTGCTGAGTCCGCGGTGCATTCTTCGTGGCCTCAAGACGTGTCCTCTGAGAACACCGAGTCTACCCTGGCCACAGGTCAGCCACAACACAGGTCCACTGGGGGCACCGTCGTGGAGGCCGTCAACCACACGTCCAGCAGGTCTGCTGGCAGGTACAGAGCCACCAAGGCTGGTACGGCCACTCCACGAACGATAAAAGGGGTACGCCCTAGACAGGAGTCTCGTGTGATATCACCAATCACCCTCCTGTCCTCAATACCCCAGTGGATTATCGTCTCCAACCGTCGGTCCCGGGTAAATCCTTCCACTGCCACTCCACTGGCAGGCTTAACACACCACAGTGTTCTTCCGGGGGGACGACGTCACAACAGCTGCAGCAAACTTCACAGTATGGAGACTGGCTGCCTCGGGTAGACTGACTCCACCTTCAACACAGTGGTCCCAGGTCGGCTCTGTAAGCAGACACGTCATTAATAACCGGGACACTAATACACCACACTCACAGGCTCAGATACAAACGCCCGACATATCCACTCCCTAGATGGCGCTGTCGTCGGAGTACCACCTCACCAGAGGTCAGGAGCGGCGGTGTTGAGCGCTGAACCAGACTGGAAACTGGTCCTCGAGGCCAGTACACGCTGTCCTCACTAGGTGTCGTCGTTCGTTTGGCGGGGGTTTCGGGAGCTGACCCACAGATGGCGTGTTTGTCACTGCTCCAGGCTCGGACGCTGAATCCGGGTCCGTAACAGGGTCTAAGACCTGAGAAACGTGTGGCTCGCTCTACGTCACCGTTGGTCTACCAGGGGTAGAAGTAGACTAAGCAACTCTACTCTTTTTGGGATGTAATTTATTATTTCGATAAACTTAAAGTCAATCTAACCCATCATAACCTAATTGGACTTAACTAGGACTTGTACACTAATTAACACTAATTATGGTGCGATCGACCTGGCCAATTATTGCCTGGTTTATCTATGCTTCTCGGTAATGTGTACAACAATCTTATCTCTTCGGGAGAGTCTCAAGTGCTTGATCTTTGTGATATGTCAGTCCATTGTCATAGCCCAGATGTCGAGAGGAAACGTGCCGTGTGAATCTACTAATTGTACATTTTCTTTTCGTCTCTCTCTCTCTCTCTCTCTCTCTCTCTCTCTCTCTCTCTCTCTCTCTCTCTCTCTCTCTCTCTCTCTCTCTCTCTCTCTCTCTCTCTCTCTCTCTCTCACAGAGGGTTTCATGCATGTTGATGCCAGTTAGGGTGTACATTGGCTGTGTACAGCGATCTTTAGGCTTGCCTGTTTAGGTTCCAACAATATCATTATACCTTTGCTTACGGCGCTGTTGTTATCGTATTAATGTATGCTTCTGGCAGGAAGTTTGATGTCTACAATCCAGATGATTTTCTCTTTCCCTTGCTGCCTTCCCTTATACCCCCTAGCTGCCTTCCCTTATACCCCCTAGCTGCCTTCCCTTATACCCCCTAGCTGCCTTCCCTTATACCCCCTAGCTGCCTTCCCTTATACCCCTAGCTGCCTTCCCTTATACCCCCTAGCTGCCTTCCCTTATACCCCCTAGCTGCCTTCCCTTATACCCCCTAGCTGCCTTCCCTTATACCCCCTAGCTGCCTTCCCTTATACCCCAGCTGCCTTCCCTTATACCGGTCTCTACCTAATTGGTAGAAGCCTGGCAAAGAGTAGGTAATAAATGTCTCCATTAGTATAGAAATGGAACAAAAAAACTGCAAATTAAGAAATAGGAACAGGTCGTACACCCGCGTATCTCCCATTTGCACGTAGTCACAGGTGTGTCTGTGTTCTACACAGTAACACAGGTTGTTCACCTAGTGTTGGTTCGTACACATAGTTGAGGCCTCTCAAGGCGCCTCCACCCGCACTCGGTCTCCCGGGACCTGAAGGCCCAGTTCCTCGAGGACTCCTAGAATGGTCGTATTAGGCTATTTCTTAGGCTATTAGGCAGTATCCTTAGGCTATTTCTACCCGGGGAGGTAGAAATTGCCTAAGCTACTCTATCCCTTTGAGATGTATTTTTTTCTTGTCTCAATAAACATACTTGAGCTTGAACTTGAACAGGCCCCCCCCCCCCCCACTGCAGCAGTATACTGGGTAACATTACCTCTGCCTCGCTCTCGTGTGGTCCAACTGGCCAGCCCTCGTCCAATCAACATCTGCCTAATGTATCTTGAAGAATATCATTGGCCCTCTTGACCATTTGTGGTTGGTGGCTTGTTAAATAATCTTATCTCTCTTTTTTTTTCCTAATTTATTTAGTTTAAAGTTTATAGTGGTTGTTGTCTGGTATTGACTTGGCTCTCATATGATGTTATGTTTTGATGATAATTATTACATCTGGGAGTTACAAACAGGCAGTAAAAGTGCTGAAGTAAATAGTATTACTTTTTTCGCGTTATGTGAATACGATCACATGTAAAATATAACCCTTAGAACCCTTCAGTCCGGCAAAGGGGGTCGGAATTATGTTATAAATATATTACTCTTATCTCGGACCTTTTATAGGTCATACGCCTATCAAACAATACGAACATGAGAATACAGGAAAGCACAGGAGGCCTATTGGCCCATACGAAGCCAACCCGTCCTCTTAAAAATAACGTCACTTTTCTTCAGACAATCGACTTGAGAATGATCCAGGACGGACCGAAACGTCGTCGTCCCTTCAACTTCTAGTGTGTGGTCTGGTCAACATACTTCAGCCACGTTATTGTGACTCATCGTCTGCAACGTCACTTTTCGCCCGTATGCGCACTATGGCCAAATTTGGACGTAATTTGAAATTAAATCGACTCACCAAAATGACGTACTTTCCCGTTTTCTGTTTGAGTCGTCCGGCTTACTCGCAAGCTTAGAAAAGGATTCATTCCATTAACTTTTTCATACCGTCTCTACGACATACTCGCCCAAGCTCCTCCCACACCAGCACCTCTGCCTGCTGAGCCGTCAGGTGCAGGCTGGCCCACACCTCACAGGCGGGTATTGTGGTGTGAAGAGTCTACAGCAACAACAACACACAAGCCAAATGAACTCTGCCAGAGTATTGGTCATGTCTATTTCAACTGGTATTTAGGCAGGGATTTAGCGACTCTGTTCACGCCAACATTTGTTTGATGTAGTGCTGGCCTGGATTAGGCTCCGTGAGGGGCGGGGGGCGCCACATATATATATATATATAGGGGCGCCATATATATAAATATATATAGGTTCATAGATACGACCATAGAGAAAAGGTTCATAGATACGACCATGTGTAATTAAGTAACTTTTATTACACTTAATCCAAGATATGCGCTGCTGGGATTCTCTTTAGGAAGCATTATACACTAAGATAACAAGGGCGACACGTAACTCACGCCCACACAACGATGGGTGTGAGGGCCGTGGTGAGGGACCCTACCTTATCACCACGTTTGTGACTACACTAACAGCTTCCTGTCACTGCTGCAGTTAAAAGGGATTACATGAGTGCGGTTACTCGGGAGATCACGTTACACGCACACACAATAAACTCTCCTGCCGGGGGTGTAGCTGCCGGTGGTGTAGCTGCCGGTGTTGTAGCTGCCGGGGGTGTAGCTGCCGGTGGTGTAGCTGCCGGTGGTGTAGCTGCCGGGGGTGTAGCTGCCGGTGGTGTAGCTGCCGGTGTTGTAGCTGCCGGGGGTGTAGCTGCCGGTGGTGTAGCTGCCGGTGGTGTAGCTGCCGGGGGTGTAGCTGCCGGTGGTGTAGCTGCCGGTGGTGTAGCTGCCGGTGGTGTGGGAACCGACCTGTGAGATTTATATTTATTTAATTTATATGAATTTATATTTACGTTAATTTATATACTTCGATAGCAATTTGTATAATGATAAGTGGACTGTATTTCTGCAATAATCTCATAATCTCACAAATCGATCCTCTACACATTAGGGGGGTTTATTAAATTTATATATATGCAGCCAATCAAACTACAGTAACTACATACATTGAAAAGGTTCCTTATCTTATAGTACAGCAGGTTAGTCCACCAGGTATAACTAGGGTGTAGACACCAAATTATCCTCTTTGAGGTAGCTTTCATCCCCCAGTAACTGGTGCACAAAATCTTGCTTCCTCGTCTTGACCTGTCAAAAGGGCGCTAGCTGTAAAGCCAGATTCTATATATGACAAGCTATATCAGAGAAAACACTATACATGGAACATGAAGACCTGGCTTAATTACCTTTAGTTTGAGGCTATGTCGCGTTCTAACAGGGTCACCCTATATAATGACATTAATGGCCATAAATGAAAGATACATGGGTTTCGGAAAGAACACTTAACTTGAATTTGTTGACAGCGTGTGATAATGGTACACCTTTGGTTTCCATAACACTTCGTCCAAGTAAAATTAACAGGAGCCGAATTTGCTCCCGTGTGAGCCTCTGGTCTAGTATCAACAATAATGGCTGCCCTCCTTCCCCACTGACGCCTGGCCTACATTGTCCAAATGTCAGAAAGTGATAGAAGGGTCACATTTACTCTACTTTAATATTGATAATTAAGTTAATTTATATAAGATGTTTTTATGATGGTAAAGTCCAAAGACTAATGTATTTAAGAATAATTCCCACCATAATAGGTGGTGATTTATAATAGTATGTGGTAATGATATCCCGTTTTCTATAGACGGTAATTCCACTACAAGTTACGTTTTCTATGGGTAACTTGTTTATACAATACAGCTATTATCTGTATGATTATAAAATGGTGTCGGATTTTCCGACAGGTGGTGTAGCTGCCGGTGGTGTAGCTGCCGGGGGTGTAGCTGCCGGTGGTGTAGCTGCCGGTGGTGTAGCTGCCGGGGGTGTAGCTGCCGGGGGTGTAGCTGCCGGTGGTGTAGCTGCCGGTGGTGTAGCTGCCGGGGGTGTAGCTGCCGGTGGTGTAGCTGCCGGTGGTGTAGCTGCCGGGGGTGTAGCTGCCGGGGGTGTAGCTGCCGGGGGTGTAGCTGCCGGGGGTGTAGCTGCCGGTGGTGTAGCTGCCGGTGGTGTAGCTGCCGGGGGTGTAGCTGCCGGGGGTGTAGCTGCCGGGGGTGTAGCTGCCGGTGGTGTAGCTGCCGGTGGTGTAGCTGCCGGGGGTGTAGCTGCCGGGGGAGTAGCTGCCGGGGGTGTAGCTGCCGGGGGTGTAGCTGCCGGGGGTGTAGCTGCCGTGGGTGTAGCTGCCGGGGGTGTAGCTGCCGGTGGTGTAGCTGCCGGTGGTGAAATAATCCCGTTCAGGTGCTTAGCGGCACTCGTGAGATTCGTCATGCTGGGTACACGTGGTTGAGCTCAGAGTCTCTCCGGTCTCTCTGATCCCACTGCTGACCTCTCCCAGGTGTGTGCAAGGGCATCAAACTGCCTCGTGGGCCGCCATCACTGTCAGATAATTGCTACACAAAATGAGTGAATACGTACATCCGTTGACAGCAAGCCCTCACACCCTCCTTCAGTCACACGACCCTTCGCTGCGGCCGCCGGTGACTTGGGCTCCTCGCTCTCCCTGCTATACACGGCAGGAAACTACTGACGATGTTGCTGGAGCTCCTGTAAACATTACAGATGTTCTCTGTATTACGGCTGTTCTCTGCTCTACAGCGCGGGGTCACGTGACCACACAAACACCACAACTACCCTCGCAATTGCTTCGATAGACTGAATACAGTGAGAAGTGGAGGTCCGCGTGGCTGGTGGAGGATCTCCCGTGTAGCAGACGCCACGGCCGCCCAGCGAATGATTCTTCTGGCTCACGGCGAGAAGATTCAGTGCTCCGTGAGCGAGAAGATCGTTCGGCTGGCTTCACCGAACGTCGGTATGAACGCACCAATCGAAATATAGCTTCTGCCTTGACCTATCATGTGATTGGTTGCTGCCAGTGTTAGCGTGAGGTCACTGGTGAGTGTCACGGGCGTTCTCCCGGCCTTGGTCGTCAGGTCCCTGTAGCCTCGCCTGCCACATGGGTCTGGGCCAATTCCCGCCATCCTAAAATGGCGGCGATCACCCGTGGCCATGGACAAGTGCAGTAAGGTTGCCCCGTGATCCTCCCCCACACCCCATGCTGACCATCATGCTATATCTAGACTACAAATGCAAGCAGCTATCCCGGTGGGGATGTTGAACACGGTGGTGACACAACCTCACATAACGCTGTTGATAACATGCACGAGCCATTCTGCATGTTGAGTGTGCACGACTGGCTGAGGAAAATCCACCTTCCTCACACACATTCACACATGTCTAACCCGCGCTTGAAGTGATGAGTGTTCCCGCCTCTATTGCGACACCGGGTAAACTGTTCCATAGTTCCACAGTGTTACACCCACACACACACACACACACACGCACGCACACACACACACACACACACACACACACACACACACACACACACACACACACACACACACACACACACACTTAAGGGGCCTCGTAGCCTGGTGGATAGTGCGCAGGACTCGTAATTCTGTGGCGCGGGTTCGATTCCCGCACGAGGCAGAAACAAATGGGCAAAGTTTCTTTCACCCTAAGTGCCCCTGTTACCTAGCAGTAAATAGGTACCTGGGAGTTAGTCAGCTGTCACGGGCTGCTTCCTGGGGTGTGGGTGGGTGTGTGTGTGGGGTGGGGGAAAAAAAAAAAAGTAGTTAGTAAACAGTTGATTGACAGTTGAGAGGCGGGCCGAAAGAGCAAAGCTCAACCCCCGCAAAACACAACTAGTAAACACAACTAGTAAACACAACATGTTGACCTCCAGGCCGGCCTCGCCCTCCTGTCACACCACCAACTCCACATGTGAGTTAGTGCCATCATATATATATAATACTTGCCCTTGAGCGCGCCACAACTAATAACGAGACCTGAATGCCAGCCAGGAGCCCCGCCTCCATCCACAACTCTAAGCTCAGACTCGACAAACAATTCGTGAGTCAGAATAATTGAGTTATAACACAACAAGTACAAGGAAGCGGCGGCATAAGAAGCTAGCCCTCGCTACACCGTAGATACCAACATACAAGTGCACTTATGACCTGGGTCAGCAGTCATCAAGTATTTACGCACTTACGAAACCGATTCATCTTCATTAAGGATTTATTAAACAGTTTACGAGCTCGGAAACTTCACAACCCAAGGTTATTATTGTTATAAACAACCTCGTAGCGCTTCGGCGCTCGTAAACTCTTTAATATATGTAAACAGAGCCGCCATGATTGAAGAAAGATGTACAGGTTTCGTAAGGGGTAGCGTAAATGCTTGATAAATACCGGTTTACAAATTACCACTAACGAGGCCACGCCCCAATGCGCCTCCCACACGATTAGAGGAATTTATAGTTTTCTCAAATAAGCTCCAACAGCTGCGGGTAATTGGCCACTTCTCTCTTGTTTCTTGGCCAGGGGTCTCTTGGCCAGGGGGTCTCCTGGCCAGGGGTCTCCTGGCCAGGGGTCTCCTGGCCAGGGGTCTCTTGGCCAGGGGTCTCTTGGCCAGGGGGTCTCCTGGCCAGGGGTCTCTTGGCCAGAGGGTCTCTTGGCCAAGGCGTCTCCTGGCCAGGGGGTCTCTTGGCCAGGGGTCTCTCAACAAGAACCCCATGAGCAGGGTACTCGCCGACACAGAGATAGGGGAGATTGCCCTCGACGGAATTTCACTCCACAACCAACCCAAGTGAACGTGATGTGCTCACGAGACTCGAGGACTGCCCAACACTACCCACACCCACACCTGCATCACGTCACCTGCAGTGGGGCCCTCTTGACCCACACGGGCCACACCTGCTACTGGCCCGTACGAGGCAGTCACCTCATACACTGACTACGGCCCCATAGTCACGGTATTACGCTCCTCTCCACCCTCGCTCCTCGCCACGAATATTTTTTATATTATGTCGTCATTATATATATATATATATATATATATATATATATATATATATATATATATATATATATATATATATATATATATATATATATATATATATGTCGTACCTAGTAGCCAGAACTCACTTCTCAGCCTACTATTCAAGGCCCGATTTGCCTAATAAGCCAAGTTTTCCTGAATTAATATATTTACTATAATTTTTTTCTTATGAAATGATAAAGCAACCCTTTTCTCTATGTATGAGGTCAATTTTTTTTTATTGGAGTTAAAATTAACGTAGATATATGACCGAACCTAACCAACCCTACCTAACCTAACCTAACCTATATTTATAGGTAAGGTTAGGTTAGGTAGCCAAAAAAAGCTAGGTTAGGTTAGGTTAGGTAGGTTAGGTAGACGAAAAAACATTAATTAATGAAAACTTGGCTTATTAGGCAAATCGGGCCTTGAATAGTAGGCTGAGAAGTGCGTTCTGGCTATTAGGTACGACATATATATATATATACATATATATATATATATATATATATATATATATATATATATATATATACATATATATATATATATATATATATATATATATATATATATATATATATATATATATATATATATATATAGTATATAAAATGCAAGCCATCCTCCTGTTTAGACCACCGTACATATATTGACGTAGTGGACATTTAGAACAAACCCGGAAAAGATTTTGCATTTTGCTAATATAACCTAACCTTCCTAGGCCTAATACACGCTATATGAGGCCCAATATAGTACATATATATGTCCTATACCAGGCCTAGCACAATTTAAGTTTAGTTCTTAGCTTTTTATTTTTTTGGGGGGGGGACTCTACAAAAGTAAATAGTACCAAATTCTACTATCTAATTGTCCACACTGTAACTATAAGTACTCTCTAAACATGAGGATGGGCTGATATATTAATACCATTGTTATATAAATAATACCATTGATATATAAATTATATTATATTCAAAACTACTTATGCGCACATTGACTTATTTATAACACCGTAAATGATACTCTTGGCCTCAGTAGCGCATCAATTATATATTCCTTTCTCCCCTAAGTCACATATACTTAAAGGCGCATCACTACTCTCACTAGTTCACACTAAATTCGCTGTTTATCATTGATTTTCAATCTCAGTCAATCCAAAATTGAATTGTATGTCTGAAGTGGCCATGTTTTGTTAAGTTCTATCAACCTTTTGGAGGGTTGTTAAGGCCTATCAACCTCTGGAGGGTTGTTAAGGCCTATCAACCTCTGGAGGGTTATTAAGACTATCAACGTCTGGAGGGGTATTAAGACCTATCAACCTCTGGAGGGTTATTAAGACCTATCAACCTCTGGAGGGGTATTAAGACCTACCAACCTCTGGAGGGGTATTAAGACCTATCAACCTCAGGAGGGTTATTAAGACCTATCAACCTCTGGAGGGGTATTAAGACCTATCAACCTCAGGAGGGTTATTAAGACCTATCAACCTCTGGAGGGTTATTAAGACCTAACAACCTCTGGAGGGTTATTAAGACCCATCAACCTCTGGAGGGTTATTAAGACCTAACAACCTCTGGAGGGTTATTAAAGACCTATCAACCTCTGGAGGGTTATTAAGACCTATCAACCTCAGGAGGGTTATTAAGACCTATCAACCTCTGGAGGGTTATTAAGACCCATCAACCTCTGGAGGGTTATTAAGACCTAACAACCTCTGGAGGGTTATTAAAGACCTATCAACCTCTGGAGGGTTATTAAGACCTATCAACCTCAGGAGGGTTATTAAGACCTATCAACCTCTGGAGGGGTATTAAGACCTACCATCCTCTGGAGGGGTATTAAGACCTACCATCCTCTGGAGGGGTATTAAGACCTACCATCCTCTGGAGGGGTATTAAGACCTAACAACCTCTGGAGGGGTATTAAGACCTATCAACCTCTGGAGGGTTATTAAGACCTATCAACCTCAGCAGGGTTATTAAGACCTATCAACCTCTGGAGGGGTATTAAGACCTACCATCCTCTGGAGGGGTATTAAGACCTACCATCCTCTGGAGGGGTATTAAGACCTACCATCCTCTGGAGGGGTATTAAGACCTAACAACCTCTGGAGGGTTATTAAGACCTATCAACCTCAGGAGGGTTATTAAGACCTATCAACCTCTGGAGGGTTATTAAGACCCATCAACCTCTGGAGGGTTATTAAGACCTAACAACCTCTGGAGGGTTATTAAAGACCTATCAACCTCTGGAGGGTTATTAAGACCTATCAACCTCAGGAGGGTTATTAAGACCTATCAACCTCTGGAGGGGTATTAAGACCTACCATCCTCTGGAGGGGTATTAAGACCTACCATCCTCTGGAGGGGTATTAAGACCTACCATCCTCTGGAGGGGTATTAAGACCTAACAACCTCTGGAGGGGTATTAAGACCTATCAACCTCTGGAGGGTTATTAAGACCTATCAACCTCTGGAGGGGTATTAAGACCTATCAACCTCTGGAGGGGTATTAAGACCTACCAACCTCTGGAGGGGTATTAAGACCTACCAACCTCTGGAGGGTTATTAAGGCCTATCAACCTTTGGAGGGGTATTAAGACCTATCAACCTCTGGAGGGGTATTAAGACCTATCAAACTTTGGAGGGGTATTAAGACCTATCAACCTCTGGAGGGGTATTAAGACCTATCAACCTTTGGAGGGGTATTAAGACCTATCAACCTTTGGAGGGGTATTAAGACCTATCAACCTCTGGAGGGGTATTAAGACCTATCAACCTCTGGAGGGTTATTAAGACCTATCAACCTCTGGAGGGTTATTAAAGACCTATCAACCTCTGGAGGGTTATTAAAGACCTATCAACCTCTGGAGGGTTATTAAGGCCACCACAATACCATACTGACCAACCAGCACGTATCACTTACTCCCTGAACATGTCCAGAAGTAAAGTGTGTGTACGTTCACCGAGCAGAGTGGTGTAACTAACCTCTGAGAGTGTATACACCTAGACGCAGGGGGGGTGTATCCCCCCCCCGCCCCCCTGGGATAGTTCAAAGAGCGACCGCTGTACACACCCCTGGAGAGTGACGTCAGAACCTCGCTCCAGGTGATTGGCTATCATGAAACCACACCTTAAAGCTTCTGTTATGGTCTGTGTGGGGGAGTTAAGGGGAAAGGATAGAGGATAGCTGGTGTGGGGAGGATAGCAGTAGGGAGGGGTGTGTGTGTGGTTGGGATTCCTTTCGATGATTTGAGCGCCCCTGGGATAGGGGGCGCAAATACTTCACTCGAGTGGTGAGTGAATAACCTCTGGGATAGGAGGATATCTTGCGACGATGTACCATGCGCCCCTGGGATAGGGGCTTGTGGCGCATAGAGGTGTTATGGAGATGGTGGAGTGGTGATGGTGCAGAGATGGGGGGGGGGACCCGTACAGCTGGGTGGACAGCGCTTCGGATTCGTAGTCCTGAGGTCCCGGGTTCGATCCCCGGTGGAGGCAGAGACAAATGGGGAAAAATGTTTCTTTCACCCTGATTCCTCCTGTTACCTAGCAGTAAATAGGTACCTGGGAGTTAGACAGCTGCTACGGGCTGCTTCCTAGGGGTGTGTAAAAAAAAAAGGAGGCCTGATCGAGGACCGGGCCGCGGGGACGCTAAGCTCCGAAATTATCTCAAGATAACCCTCTCCAGGGGCAGATCCAGGGTAAGGGGTTATCTTGAGGTTATCTTGAGATGATTTCGGGGCTTTTTAGTGTCCCCGCGGCCCGGTCCTCGACCAGGCCTCCACCCCCAGGAAGCAGCCCGTGACAGCTGACTAACACCCAGGTACCTATTTACTGCTAGGTAACAGGGGGTATAGGGTGAAAGAAACTCTGCCCATTGTTTCTCGCCGGCGCCTGGGATCGAACCCAGGACCACAGGATCACAAGTCCAGCGAGCTGTCCGCTCGGCCAACCGGCTCCGGGGGGGGGGGGAAGGTTCTGGAAGTAAGGGGAGGGAAGAAATAGATGTGGAGGAGTTATAGGTGTGTATGGGGGTGTGGGAGCTAAATGGTGGATGGGGTATGTGTGTTGAGAGGACTGGGGGGCGGGGGAAGGGTGCTGTTGTGGGGTGAATGGAGAACAAGGTGAGCTGGGGGCTGTGTCCGGCCTGGCCGAGTCCCTTCCTGGCTTCTGGCTCGCTTAGATTTATACGGTCCGTCTTGCTTGCTATTCTCGCGGCTGCTCCGGTGGCTGGCGGGATTTATCTCGTGTATCTCTCCTTCACTGTGTGTGTATTTACCTTATTTGTGCATGCTCGAGAGGCTGGGGCTTAGTAGCTATAGCTCGACCCCTGGAAGCCCACCGTGTATCTCTCCTTCACTGTGTGTGTGTATTTACCTTATTTGTGCATGCTCGAGAGGCTGGGGCTTAGTAGCTATAGCTCGACCCCTGGAAGCCCACCTAGGTGAGTATGCACTTGCACACAGGGAGTGACATTAAGGATAAAACATTTACCTACACCGGGGGAGCAGGTCGGCCGAGCGGACAGCACGCTGGACTTGTGATCCTGTGGTCCTGGGTTCGATCCCAGGCGACGGCGAGAAACAATGGGCAGAGTTTCTTTCACCCTATGCCCCTGTTACCTAGAGGTAAAATAAGTACCTGGGTGTTTGTCAGCTGTCACGGGCTGCTTCCTGGGGGTGGAGGCCTGGTCGAGGACCGGGCCTCGGGGACACTAAAGCCCCGAAATCATCTCAAGATAACCTCAAGAAGAAGATACACAGTGAATAATAAGGAAGTGTGTGAGGAGCTCAACTGAGAATTCCAAAACGTTTTCCCATCTGACCACAGAGAAAGCGTAGCTGTCAAAGTTAAAGAGGATAATTAAAGATACAGCTGTATGTATGCAGCTAATACCACTGGAATGCATTCTTTCACAACAACATTCGCCATATACGTCAGACAAGTTATATAACATGCAGCGCCACTATCGAGCATTCACTCTGGTAAATACAGAAACGGGTGAAAGCTGAGAAATATGTCGGCAAGCTGGCCTCAGAGCTGAGGTGAATGAGTTACAAGGATTCACCCGAGGAATTGAAGTTCACACTACTCGAGGAGATACGGAAGAGGAGTTAAATGATCCCGATATTCCAAATACTCGGAGGAATCGACATATAGAAACATACTGATAAAGGTAGTTCAGGCACACCTGGAGGCTTCGTGTGTCAAACTGAACCTTGGGAATGTAAATTACATAGTTGAGATTGAGTGCATACACTCCATACACGTGCAGCATTGAATGTTGAATCCACGTACCTGGAACATACCTGAAGAGGGTTCCGGGAGTTCTTCAGCTTCCCTACCTGTACAGGGCCAGGCGCTGAAGCTTAGAACACAAACATATCTAGTGCTCCACACAGTTTCAAATGTAGATATAATTTGAAGCCGCTAGACTCTGGCACTGTACACCAGTTGATTAGATGTTCACAGACGAGACCAAAGAGCAGAAACTCACTCCTCCTCAAGTACAATTATGTGAGTATATATATATATATATATATGTCGTACCTAGTAGCCAGAACGCACTTCTCAGCCTACTATGCAAGGCCCAATTTGCCTAATAAGCCAAGTTTTCATGAATTAATTGTTTTTCGACTACCTAACCTACCTAACCTAACCTAACCTAACTTTTTCGGCTACCTAACCTAACCTAACCTATAAAGATAGATTAGGTTAGGTTAGGTAGGGTTGGTTAGGTTCGGTCATATATCTACGTTAATTTTAACTCCAATACAAAAAAATTGACCTCATACATAATGAAATGGGTAGCTTTATCATTTCATAAGAAAAAAATTAGAGAATATATATTAATTCAGGAAAACTTGGCTTATTAGGCAAATCGGGCCTTGCATAGTAAGCCGAATACGACGTTCTGGCTACTAGGTACGACATATATATATATATATATATATATATATATATATATATATATATATATATATCTATATAAATATATATATATATATTGTGACGGTAACGCGTTGGTGTTCGGCTGTTTAAGGCTAGGGGTATGGCCTCGTCACATAGTTATAAAAAAAAAGAAAAAACTGGAACTTCGTCTGTGGTAAGGTAAGGAGAAGACACACAAAACACAAGTAAATTTTAACAATGAAATTTTAATTACGTTAATTAATCAAAACATGAAAAAATGGACAAACAAATTCTTATAATAAAATCAATCAATCAAAATAATAAGAATAATTAAATGACACAATGAAAAGTTACGTTAAGATAAAATAACAAGAAGTGCAACACAAAAGTAAATGGGAGGTGCTGGAATATTGGCTTTAAGCTATCACCTCTCTCAGTACACGCTAACGTCTAGCTGGGAGGAGTGATAACTACGAAAGCACTGAACATTCTGAGGTCTGAGGTCGTGGCGACCCCAGACATCAAGTAGTATGGGGGGGCGAGTGCAGGTGCAGCCAGACCGGCGACCAATCAGCGGGGCCGGTAGCGATCAACGAGTAGTTTGGTGGTTTGAGTCTGAACAGGTGTCTCTGGCTGCAACGTTTTGCGCTCTGGCAAGCCTTGCTGGTGTTGTTGTCGTTGTTGGACATTTCTTCCATAGTAGTTTTATATAACCACAACGACGTAATTGTGGAGGGAAGAGCAGGCTCAATCTCTTGAAGGAGATTATCGTCACAACTCTCCCCCGAAGCCTGCGGTTCTGGAAGAAGTACGTCGTTATGTGGTGGAGTAATGGATGGAGTCGCTTCTACTTCATAAACTCTGGAGAGATCATGGGCTAAGATGTTGTCAGACTCTTGGTATAGCGTGTCTCCAGGTTGAATTTCTGCAGTTAGCAAGCCCATAGTAGAAGACGTTGAGATGAGAAGTGGGCGTGCTGCAGGAGGTGTAGGGTGGTGTGGTCCGTGTTGATGGTGGACCGAGCACTTTTCAGGTGTGGAGTGAAGTGCTGAAGCTTCAGGATGAGGAAGAGTAGCTCCTTGCCAATTGTTCCGTAGATCCTTGTAGCAGTAGTCGCTGACAGGTGTATTCTTCTCGCCTCGTTGCTGCATCACGACACCACCAACGTCGGTACCATTGGCGTCGACATGGAGGATGAAGGGCTTATCTGACGAGGTGAGAGTGGAATTAGAAGAGGGCAAAGGAGCACGATTATTATCCTGAAAGCATTTGGGAAGATCATTAAGGATTTCGGAATTAGAAAGCGCTGACTCCTTGTCAGTGCTTTCGGGAGGAGAAGCTGGGAAGGTCTCACTGTGGATGTAGGGTTCTGTGAAGGTAGAACAATTAGTCAAGACAGTGGGAGGAGTACCATTATATTGCTTCAGGAGGTTGACGTGGCACAGCTGGGTCTTCCGCCGCCTATCTGGAGTCTCTATCACGTAGTTGTTATTATTCCTGCACTCTTTGACGCAGTAGGGTCCTGAAAATCTGTTTTGTAAAGGTGAACCTGGGATAGGGAAATAGGCAAGGACGAAGTCTCCCGGCTTGAATTTTCTTACTTTGCTGGTCTGGTCGTAATGAGTCTTCATTCTCACCTGGGCTTTCAATAGATTATCATGGGCAAAGCGGTGGACTCTCTCTAGAATGTGTTGAAGGTTTTGAAGAAACTGGGGCACATTCTGATGCTCACTGAAGGTGGCATCTCTGAGAGAGTCTTTGAAAGCCTTAAGGGGAGTACGGCACTTACGGCCGTAGAGCATCTCATAAGGAGATACTCCTAGGGACTCATTGGGGAGACTTTTGAAAATACACATTATTAGGTCAATCTGCTTATCCCAATCCTTTGAGGTTTCACTACAAAACTTTTTCAAGAGTGCTTTGATGGTCTGATGACTACGTTCAAGAGAACCCTGTGAAGCAGGATGATAGGGGCTGGACAATACCTGTTTGATGTTGAACTCCTCCAGTGTCCTTTTGAAGAGATCACTGGTGAAGTTGGTACCACAGTCACTTTGAATCTCCCTGGGAAATCCGTATTGAGTGAAGATCTTCAATAGATGTTTTATAACCGTAGCAGCCGTGATGTTCTTCACTGGAACTGCTATGGGAAATCTGGTGGTAGGACACAGGATGGTTAGGATGTAGGCGTTACCTGAACTGGTCCGAGGTAAAGGACCAACACAGTCTATTATGAGTCTGTGGAAAGGTTCCGCAGGCACCTGTATGGGAATCAGTGGTGCTCTGGGAATGGAGACGTTCGGTTTGCCTGCCATCTGACATGTATGACACTGTTTTACGTACTGTTTGACGTTATTTACCATACCTGGCCAGTAGTAGTCTTGACGAATCCCATGGTAAGTCTTGTTGAAGCCGTAGTGGGAGAATGCTCCGTGGGCCAGGTGTAGAATAGTGGGCCGCAGGCTGGTGGGAATCACAAGTTGTTCGATGTTGGCCCAATCGTCCTCCTCCTTCAGTTTACTGGGTCTATATCTGCGGTAGAGCAAGTCGTTCTCTAGGAAGAACCCAGGAATACTGTCGGGTTGAGTCTCAGCCTGGAAAAACAATGGTGTTAAAGTAAGATCTTCCCTCTGCAACTTACGGAACTCCAACTTGGTCAGATGCGGGGGTAGTTTCTGAGGGTCTTGAGGGACAGCGGTAGCAGTAGAGTCAGCTGGCTGTGGACGTGCGGCTTGTGCACGGGTGGTCACGAGAACCGGAGGAGAAACTTCATCACTCTCTTGAACCTCTGCTGGAACATACTCTAGAATAGGGTTTATTGGCACAGAGTTACACACCTGGGGTTTGTCCATGACGATCAGGTTGGTCGGTTGCAGGTCTTCTGCCAAGTCGTTGCCTAGGAGAAGTTGCACTCCAGGCATGGGAAAAGGCTTTTCCCTGACGGCGACTTGGACTTCCCCGTTCACGTAGGGACAATCCAGGTGGACTCTGGCGAGAGGGTATGGAGTGGTAGCAGTGAGGTCAGTGATGAAGACGGTTTCTCCGGTGTAGACGATGTTGGGCACAGCCGACTTCAAGATGATCGATTGTAGAGCCGCTGTGTCCCTCAAGATCTTCAATTTGAAACGTCCCTCCGGATTTGAACCGTTGGCAGAGACAGTTCCAGTATACAGGTGGTTACTGAAAAGAGAAAGATCATTAACATCAACACCAACATTCATCACAGGCTTACCGGACTTAGGAGGAGTTGGTTTGGGTCTTTGTTGGTCAGTGGTTCCCTTGTATTGAGACTTACCACACTTGTCTATGGTATGTCCATAGAGTCTACAATACTTGCAGTACAGTTGTGAACCAGCTTGATCGGGGCTCACCTTCTCGTAACTGTACCACGACTTCTTACTGGAGGATGGTTCAGGTGTCAGCCGGTGGATGAGGCTGTAAGTGTCAGCCGACTTAGCACACTTCAGGTAGTCGGTTTCTTCTTTATCTGCTAAGTAGAGGCGGACAGGAGGTGGCACACGTCTCAAGAATTCTTCAACAAGCATCAGGTTGACGAGTTCTGTAAAAGTAGAGACATGTGCTGCTTCCAGCCATTTCATGAAATACCTCCGTTTCGTGTTAGCAAACTCGAGGAAGGTAGTGGTACTTGCCTTCAGGTGGTCACGGAATTTCCTTCTATAACTTTCGGTGGAAAGTAGGTAGGCGTCCAACACTGCTTGTTTCAGAGTGTAGTAGTCATTCTCAGACGCCAAAGTACTGAGTGTGACTGCAGCTCTACCTGTAAGATGGACTCTGAGAAGTGTGGCCCATTGGTCGACAGGCCAACTGAGTTGATTAGCAAGGGTTTCAAAGGTGGTAAAGAACACATCAACTTCTGCTTCTACAAAGGATGGCATTAACTTACTTGCATGTGATATATTAAAACTGACGGGAAGATTGGCAGTAGCTTGCTGGCGTTGAGTGAAGTGTGAAGTTTCCAAGGCGATTTCGCGTTGACGACACTCTAGAGCCAGAGTCGCTTGTTGCTTGTCATGTTCGCGTTGTATTTCCAACTCGCGTTGTTTTGTTTCAAGCTGTACTCTCTCACGTTCATGGAGCAAGGAGACCTCACGTTCGTGGAGGGCGAGTCCACGTTCGTGTTCTTCTCTCCTCAAGGCAGCTTCGCGTTCTCTGAGGGTGATTTCTCGTTCTTGTTCTTCCCTTCGTATGGCAGCTGCTTCCCTTTGCTGTTCGCGGGCTTCCCTTTGCTGCTCACGTTCAATCTTGGCCAGTTCCAATTGGAGTTTCATCGTTGCCAAATCAGTTTTTCCTGCAATATAGTAAGTTTCATGAGTTTCAGAGTCTATCTTACCTTGCTCTAAATAGTAATCCAGCAACAGGTTGTGTAGGTCATTTTTGTTGGCTTGGTAGGGAACTTCTAGTTGATACTCATGTGCAAGAGTTTGTAATTCAGTCTTCTTGGCACGACTTAAAGTCCCTATTTCACCTGCTGGATTTGTACGGAAAGCTTGGAGACGAAACATGGTGAAATTAGCAAATAAAGGTACACGAATATTCAATAGTGAATGTCAGAAACAGGACAACGTGGCAACTGGTACTTATCCTGTGAGATCTTTAACAATTAAAGTTAAGAAAAAGATATTAAATGATTAAATTAAATCAAGGGCGCAGGAAATCTTGTACCCGGTACTCATGTAAGAGGATAAGGGCAAGAAAATCCTACTAACAAATGAAACAGAGTTTCGAAAACAAATGAAACAGTTAAATGCTTCAAAAGTAAAATGGGTAGTCCAAGGATGTAGGCATACCTTGCCACGTCTCTATAGGACATAAAGCAAGTTTTTCCTACTGAATTTAATATGATACTTACAGAATTAGCGAACTTTTGTGCTCTGAAAAAATAAGCTAATTCCCTACCGTTGTATGTATCATCATCTCTGACTGACGTGTAGGGGTGCGAGGTGTCAACTGGTGACGAGAACTGCTGCTGAGGTCCCAACTCAGCAACTAAAGTTCGAGCTAGAGGAACTATGGCCCTCTTTGTCCTCCTACAGTCAGATTGCAGAAGATTGGGTACTCTTGACCCGGGGCAGACCACAGTACCAGGGTACCAATATGATGATCTGTCAGAATGAGAAATATTCAAGGGACATAGATGGTAAACACGAGTAATAACACGGAGGGAGAGATGACCAATTAAGAGTATGACTGCGGCCTACAGTCACCACGTAATCCAAAGTTGTCTCACCTTCACTATATGTTACTCTCGTAATGCACAATACACCGCACCTTATAAAAAATGAAATTGAATGAAAAATAGTAAAGCTACGTTAACAAAGTTAAATACGCTTACCATAAATTACCACTTGGCACCAGTACCTGAGTGAAGCTCCTAGGACAGGCCCCCATATAACTTGTGACGGTAACGCGTTGGTGTTCGGCTGTTTAAGGCTAGGGGTATGGCCTCGTCACATAGTTATAAAAAAAAAGAAAAAACTGGAACTTCGTCTGTGGTAAGGTAAGGAGAAGACACACAAAACACAAGTAAATTTTAACAATGAAATTTTAATTACGTTAATTAATCAAAACATGAAAAAATGGACAAACAAATTCTTATAATAAAATCAATCAATCAAAATAATAAGAATAATTAAATGACACAATGAAAAGTTACGTTAAGATAAAATAACAAGAAGTGCAACACAAAAGTAAATGGGAGGTGCTGGAATATTGGCTTTAAGCTATCACCTCTCTCAGTACACGCTAACGTCTAGCCGGGAGGAGTGATAACTACGAAAGCACTGAACATTCTGAGGTCTGAGGTCGTGGCGACCCCAGACATCAAGTAGTATGGGGGGGCGAGTGCAGGTGCAGCCAGACCGGCGACCAATCAGCGGGGCCGGTAGCGATCAACGAGTAGTTTGGTGGTTTGAGTCTGAACAGGTGTCTCTGGCTGCAACGTTTTGCGCTCTGGCAAGCCTTGCTGGTGTTGTTGTCGTTGTTGGACATTTCTTCCATAGTAGTTTTATATAACCACAACGACGTAATTGTGGAGGGAAGAGCAGGCTCAATCTCTTGAAGGAGATTATCGTCACAATATATATATATATATATATATATATATATATATATATATATATATATATATATATATATATATATATGTGTGTGTGTGAACTTGTACAAACCTTTCCGCTATATAGGCCTATTGTGTCATCATCCAGGCTAAGACATGGAGGCCTATAGTCATGGAGCTAAACTATAATATAGTTTATTGACTGCAGAATTTAAATTGAGTTTTTATCCTATATGAAACTGTTCACAAGGAACGGGCCGCCTCAAGCAACAGCCTGTTGGACCAAGTTATCCCAAGTCGAGCCTGGGCCCCGGGCAGCAGAAGAACTCTCGAAACTCACTGCAGGTATGCTCCAGGTGTAGGAGTAAAATAACCTGGACTATCTTAGTCCCAACTTATTTTGTGTTTAATAATATTATTCTTTAGATTAATATAGTACATATATATGCTGCGTTAGGCCTAGAGGAGGTTATGTTGGGCAGAGGATAGGTTATGTTGGGCAGAGGATAGGTTATGTTGGGCAGAGGATAGGTTATGTTGAGCAGAGGTTAGGTTATGTTGGACTTAGGTTGGACTTCCTTCAAGACCAAGCAGAAGGAAGAGTGATAATATTAATTAATTATATTATTATAATAATAACTGCTGTATTAATAATTCTTCTTCTTCCTTGTGCTGGGTCATGAAGGAGGCGGGCCTCGGGTGGAAGAGGGCTGTGACGATCACTGTCAGGAACCCGTAGGTGCGGGACCGGGCCGTCCACCTCCCGGGGCTCCAGGCTCTGCTTCAGGAGGCTGGGGTCGTTCTTGCCCTTGCTGGGGTGGTTCTTCTCCCGCCCCGACCACGGCGGTCTCCGGGGTTGGAGTCCCTGTGTGCCTTCTTTCACCACCTTCCAGGTCAACTCCGGAGCTCACAGTTCCTGCGACGGCGCTGGAACCAATCGTATTTGCGACTGCCTTTCCATTGGAGACTTTTGGCGCCGTGGAGAGGGGGGGGGGGGACCTGGTGCATGGGTAACAGCTTCTCCTTCGTATCAACCTACCCTGGCTTTGCGCCCTGGAGAGGTCACTCAGACCGACAACCAGAGCGCAACTCCATAGTCTCCTGAGACTGATGGATGTCTACTACTACTAGGTTAGGTTGGAACTAGGTTATGTTGGGCAGAGGATAGATTATGTTGGGCAGAGGATAGATTATGTTGGGCAGAGGATAGATTATGTTGGGCAGAGGATAGATTATGTTGGGCAGAGGATAGATTATGTTGGGCAGAGGATAGGTTATATTGGGCAGAGGATAGGTTATGTTGGGCAGAGGATAGATTATGTTGGGCAGAGGATAGATTATGTTGGGCAGAGGATAGATTATGTTGGGCAGAGGATAGGTTATGTTGGGCAGAGGATAGGATATGTTGGGCAGAGGATAGATTATGTTGGGCAGAGGATAGGTTATGTTGGGCAGAGGATAGGTTATGTTGGGCAGAGGATAGATTATGTTGGGCAGAGGATAGGTTATGTTGGGCAGAGGATAGGTTATGTTGGGCAGAGGATAGATTATGTTGGGCAGAGGATAGATTATGTTGGGCAGAGGATAGGTTATGTTGGGCAGAGGATAGGTTATGTTGGGCAGAGGATAGATTATGTTGGGCAGAGGATAGATTATGTTGGGCAGAGGATAGGTTATGTTGGGCAGAGGATAGATTATGTTGGGCAGAGGATAGGTTATATTGGGCAGAGGATAGGTTATGTTGGGCAGAGGATAGATTATGTTGGGCAGAGGATAGATTATGTTGGGCAGAGGATAGGTTATGTTGGGCAGAGGATAGGTTATGTTGGGCAGAGGATAGATTATGTTGGGCAGAGGATAGATTATGTTGGGCAGAGGATAGGTTATGTTGGGCAGAGGATAGATTATGTTGGGCAGAGGATAGGTTATATTGGGCAGAGGATAGGTTATGTTGGGCAGAGGATAGGTTATGTTGGGCAGAGGATAGGTTATGTTGGGCAGAGGATAGGTTATGTTGGGCAGAGGATAGGTTATGTTGGGCAGAGGATAGGTTATGTTGGGCAGAGGATAGGTTATGTTGGGCAGAGGATAGATTATGTTGGGCAGAGGATAGGTTATGTTGGGCAGAGGATAGGTTATGTTGGGCAGAGGATAGGTTATGTTGGGCAGAGGATAGATTATGTTGGGCAGAGGATAGATTATGTTGGGCAGAGGATAGGTTATGTTGGGCAGAGGATAGGTTATGTTGGGCAGAGGATAGATTATGTTGGGCAGAGGATAGGTTATGTTGGGCAGAGGATAGATTATGTTGGGCAGAGGATAGGTTATGTTGGGCAGAGGATAGGTTATGTTGGGCAGAGGATAGGTTATGTTGGGCAGAGGATAGATTATGTTGGGCAGAGGATAGATTATGTTGGGCAGAGGATAGGTTATGTTGGGCAGAGGATAGGTTATGTTGGGCAGAGGATAGGTTATGTTGGGCAGAGGATAGGTTATGTTGGGCAGAGGATAGGTTATGTTGGGCAGAGGATAGGTTATGTTGGGCAGAGGATAGGTTATGTTGGGCAGAGGATAGGTTATGTTGGGCAGAGGATAGGTTATGTTGGGCAGAGGATAGGTTATGTTGGGCAGAGGATAGGTTATGTTGGGCAGAGGATAGGTTATGTTGGGCAGAGGATAGATTATGTTGGGCAGAGGATAGGTTATGTTGGGCAGAGGATAGGTTATGTTGGGCAGAGGATAGGTTATGTTGGGCAGAGGATAGGTTATGTTGGGCAGAGGATAGGTTATGTTGGGCAGAGGATAGGTTATGTTGGGCAGAGGATAGGTTATGTTGGGCAGAGGATAGGTTATGTTGGGCAGAGGATAGGTTATGTTGGGCAGAGGATAGGTTATGTTGGGCAGAGGATAGGTTATGTTGGGCAGAGGATAGGTTATGTTGGGCAGAGGATAGGTTATGTTGGGCAGAGGATAGGTTATGTTGGGCAGAGGATAGGTTATGTGGGGCAGAGGATAGGTTATGTTGGGCAGAGGATAGGTTATGTGGGGCAGAGGATAGGTTATGTGGGGCAGAGGATAGGTTATGTGGGGCAGAGGATAGGTTATGTTGGGCAGAGGATAGGTTATGTTGGGCAGAGGATAGGTTATGTTGGGCAGAGGATAGGTTATGTTGGGCAGAGGATAGGTTATGTGGGGCAGAGGATAGGTTATGTTGGGCAGAGGATAGGTTATGTGGGGCAGAGGATAGGTTATGTTGGGCAGAGGATGGGTTATGTGGGGCAGAGGATAGGTTATGTTGGGCAGAGGATAGGTTATGTGGGGCAGAGGATAGGTTATGTTGGGCAGAGGATAGGTTATGTTGGGCAGAGGATAGGTTATGTGGGGCAGAGGATAGGTTATGTTGGGCAGAGGATAGGTTATGTGGGGCAGAGGATAGGTTATGTTGGGCAGAGGATAGGTTATGTGGGGCAGAGGATAGGTTATGTTGGGCAGAGGATAGGTTATGTTGGGCCGAGGATAGGTTATGTTGGGCAGAGGATAGGTTATGTGGGGCAGAGGATAGGTTATGTTGGGCAGAGGATAGGTTATGTTGGGCCGAGGATAGGTTATGTTGGGCCGAGGATAGGTTATGTTGGGCAGAGGATAGATTTTTTTGTGTTCTCCGTTTTTCTCCATCTACCCTTCGCAGTTTTCAGCGATAAAAATGCATCGTTATATTCCCTTTATCGTCTTAATTTTGTCCATAATATTGTCCCGATGTTAACCGGAGAATGAGTTGATTTTGTATACTAAATTTATTGTACTATTTTGTTTGGTATTACTGATTGTCTTGCGACATGTAAACCACAATAGTGTGGCTTATCATGTTCCATTTGATCATCGTGGGTTCGACCCCCGGGCCTCATCCATGGCCTGATTGGTTGGACACACAGTATCATACTTCCGAGGCCCGAGTTCGAGCCTCCGTTGATCCAAGGGGACTTCAATGTTTGACTTCTGTTTTGGCCAAATTCTTTGATTTTTTTGATGTGACTATTTTTCTTCATTTCAGGTGAGTGTGTGAGGTGACAGGTGTTACCCAGGTGAGTGTGTGAGGTGACAGGTGTTACCCAGGTGAGTGTGTGAGGTGACAGGTGTTACCCAGGTGAGTGTGTGAGGTGACAGGTGTTACCCAGGTGAGTGTGTGAGGTGACAGGTGTTACTCAAGGTGAGTGTGTGAGGTGACAGGTGTTACCCAGGTGAGTGTGTGAGGTGACAGGTGTTACTCAAGGTGAGTGTGTGAGGTGACAGGTGTTACTCAAGGGGAGTGTGTGAGGTGACAGGTGTTACTCAAGGTGAGTGTGTGAGGTGACAGGTGTTACTCAAGGTGAGTGTGTGAGGTGACAGGTGTTACTCAAGGTGAGTGTGTGAGGTGACAGGTGTTACTCAAGGTGAGTGTGTGAGGTGACAGGTGTTACCCAGGTGAGTGTGTGAGGTGACAGGTGTTACCCAGGTGAGTGTGTGAGGTGACAGGTGTTACCCAGGTGAGTGTGTGAGGTGACAGGTGTTACTGAAGGTGAGTGTGTGATGTGACAGGTGTTACTCAAGGTGAGTGTGTGAGGTGACAGGTGCTACTGAAGGTGAGTGTGTGAGGTGACAGGTGTTACTCAAGGTGAGTGTGTGAGGTGACAGGTGTTACTCAAGGTGAGTGTGTGAGGTGACAGGTGTTACTCAAGGTGAGTGTGTGAGGTGACAGGTGTTACTCAAGGTGAGTGTGTGAGGTGACAGGTGCTACTGAAGGTGAGTGTGTGAGGTGACAGGTGCTACTGAAGGTGAGTGTGTGAGGTGACAGGTGCTACTGAAGGTGAGTGTGTGAGGTGACAGGTGCTACTGAAGGTGAGTGTGTGAGGTGACAGGTGCTACTGAAGGTGAGTGTGTGAGGTGACAGGTGCTACTGAAGGTGAGTGTGTGAGGTGACAGGTGCTACTGAAGGTGAGTGTGTGAGGTGACAGGTGTTACTCAAGGTGAGTGTGTGAGGTGACAGGTGTTACTCAAGGTGAGTGTGTGAGGTGACAGGTGTTATTCAAGGGAATGCGTTGAAGGCAAACTCCACATACGAATTCAAATGCAAAATTAGCGAAGTGATGCTTGCCACAGCTCTATTGATGGTAAAAAGACGGGACCCAAGAGCTAAAGCTCATTATCTGCAAACATATGTGGGGCCTCCACACACACACACACACACACACACACACACACACACACACACACACACACACACACACACACACACACACACACTTTGATACATTTAACCACACATAAAGGGAAGCTGCAAACGCAAGAGAGTCGAAGAAATGTCAGGAAAATGTAGGGAAAATGTAAGGAAAATGAAGGAAAATCTGATCGAGAGTCGAGTGTTGAGTATCAGTAGCCGTGTTGAGCTGCTGTGCGCATGGTCAACACGCACTAAAAAGAAGAAGTTGTGGAAGCCACCTCCTTCCACAACTTCAAGGCCAGACCCGACGTAAAATACGAAGCTCGGAATACAAATCCTAACGTAACAGGGAACAACAACAAAGGTTAGTTGGCGGGGAATAATAAACTAGGACCTCACGTCCCCCGTACAACACGATGAACATCCTAATACTTGGGGGTTTAAACCGCAGGGAAATAAACTGGGCAACAAAGAATCCTCGGGGGGAGGGGGGGGGGGGAAGGGGGGGAGGGAGGGGGGGGGAGACGAAGCATGGAGAACAAGATTTGCGGAGACTACAAAGACTTCCTGTGGCAGCCATATTAAGAAGCCCCGCGGCTGATTGTAGTCTCCGTGGCGCAGTGGTATCTTGAGAGGTTATCTTGAGATGATTTCGGGGCTTTTTAGTGTCCCCGCGGCCCGGTCCTCGACCAGGCCTCCATCCCCAGGAAACAGCCCGTGACAGCTGACTAACTCCCAGGTACCTATTTACTGCTAGGTAACAGGGGCATAGGGTGAAAGAAACTTTGCCCATTTGTTTCTGCCTCGTGCGGGAATCGAACCCGCGCCACAGAATTACGAGTCCTGCGCGCTATCCACCAGGCTACGAGGCCCTACGGCCCCTGTGTGTGGTAACACACACTCGCCCCGCGGTTCGCGAGCGATTTGGCCTGGGTCCGTATCCTCTGGTTGGGAAGGATTGACTAGATGCCCATCCTTAACTGTACGCCTCTGTTGACCCAGCAGTGAATGGGTACCTGATTGTTAAACGATTTGGCGGGTCGTATTCCAGGGAAAATTAGGATTAAGAACCTGCCCAATACGCTACGGGTGCTGGTGGCTGAACAAGAACGTAAGAACTCGTGTAAGGTGACGAGAGAAAGAGGTACCAGCTGCCTTAGACTTGGTGTTTACCTACACTGAAGATGTAGAGAAGTTAAAATATGAGGTGCCACTAGGAGCTGTGACCATTGCGTTATCGTACACTGCAGAACTGAAAGAGAGAGTTGAGAAACATTACAAGGAGCAAGAGAAGAATACAGAAGAGGGATTACAGCAGAGTTTGGCATTATCTGAAAAAGGTTCAATGGGAGACTGAAATGGTTGGAACGTCAACAAATGAGATTATAGAACACATAATACAGAAAATACAAAGAAGCAGGAGAGAAGTGAATGAAAGGAGAACAGCAAACCCAGGGTTCAACAGGCAGAGTAAAGAGGGAAAAGGAAAAGACAAAATTGGCATGAACAAAGTATAGGGACATGTGGTACAGAGGCAAACAGGGAGGCAGTAAACAGGGCCCAGAAATGAGTACACAAGAGCCAGGGCAGCAGAGCAGCAGTTTGAGAATGACATTGTAGACAAAGCAAGGAACCACCTCAGCTGTTGCACAGCCTTGTTGGAGGACAACCACGGTACGAGACTGCGGGGACAGGCAGGTAGGCACACTCTTGGAGAAGGACAAGGAGATGTGTGAGGAACCCAACAAAAGGTTCCAGGAGGTCTTCAAACCAGAGCGAGACTGGCGTCTAAAGAAGGGTGACAACAGCACACCAAAAACACTAGACAAAAGTGAAGTTAGTGTAGAAGGGATCAAAACACCCGCAGGAACTGGATGTGACCAAAGCAGTAGGACCGGACCAGATAGTACCATGGGTACTGGAGGAAGCTCCTGGGCTCTGTGTTATACCTTAACTGTAGAGTTTAATGCTACTCTAGAGACAAGTGTGCTTCCGGAACTCTGGAAAAGTCAAAGGTAGTTCCAATACCCAAGAGGACAGACATGAAGCACTGAACTATATTCTCGCATTCCATGCAAGAAACTAGAAAAAGTCACCAGACAAAGGATTGTAAAACATTTGGAGAGAGTAAATCTTATAACAGAAATACAACACGGCATCAGAGAATGAAAGCATTATTAAACAAACTTGATTAAATATGATGACAGGATCACCAAAATAAGATAGGAGAAGGATGGGTAAACTGCATCTTCCTAGACTGCCAAAAAGTTTTTGTTACAGCTCTTTACAAAAGACTAACGTACGAGATTGAGAGACAAGCTACGTCAACTGGAAAAGCACTGAGCTGTGCATCGGAGTTCTTGACGGACAGGAAACAGAGGGTCATAGTCAGAAAAGATATGTCAGGCTGGAGAGGAGTGGAAAGTGGTACAAATCCACTAGGGCCGTGACGAGGATTCGAACCTGCGTCCGGGAACATCCCAGACACTGCCTTAATCGACTGAGCTACGACAGGGTTGATAATCCCGGACGCAGGTTCGAATCCTCGTCACGGCTCTTGTGGATTTGTTCATTTGATGCATTACGTTAGTGTGATCTCTGTGTGTAGTGGAATGTGGTGTTCCACAGAGTTCTGTCTTGGGACAATTAATTTTTTTAATTTATGTACATTTCCTGGCAGAGGAAGTGAGGTCGTTCATGTCGATGTTTGGAGATGATGCAGTTAATGAGAACAAGAACTAGAAAGTGGCTGTAGGGTGATGCAAGAAGACCTTAACAAACTTCAGGAGTGACCAGATAAATGGCTGCTGGAATTCAATCAGAATAAATGCAAAGTCATGAAAATGTGTGAAGGGAGATAGGAATCCTGTATTTAGCTATACCATACGGATACGAGGAAGTCAATTACAAGAAGTAATAAGAGAAAAGGACCTGGGAGTAGTTATACTATTATATCAGGAAGAACTAGTATCAACATTTTTATATGAGGCAGAAGTAGTGTCAATACTGTTATTTCAAGTTGAAGTAATGGCAACACTGTTTTCTATATCAGGTAGAAGCAAGCACCCGCAAGATAACGTAAATTTCAGTTGAGAAATGTTAATCTTTTTGTTTTGATACACGGTTCACTTGAGACAGTTAAGAGAGTCGCAGCTGTGTCTGGGTACAAGTGACAGGATGAACAACCCAGCGGGTTTTCTTCCTATTGGGGAGTGTTGTACATGCTGCTATGGCGGTGTGTCCACTCACAAGATGAGTGACGCTGCCCAATACTGTCACTATGGCGGTGTGTCCACTCACAGGATGAGTGACGCTGCCCAATACTGTCACTATGGCGGTGTGTCCACTCACAGGATGAGTGGCGCTGCCCAATACTGTCACTATGGCGGTGTGTCCACTCACAAGATGAGTGACGCTGCCCAATACTGTCACTATGGCGGTATGTCCACTCACAGGATGAGTGGCGCTGCCCAATACTGTCACTATGGCGGTGTGTCCACTCACAGGATGAGTGGCGCTGCCCAATACTGTCACTATGGCGGTATGTCCACTCACAAGATGAGTGGCGCTGCCCAATACTGTCACTATGGCGGTATGTCCACTCACAGGATGAGTGGCGCTGCCCAATACTGTCACTATGGCGTTGTGTCCACTCACAGGATGAGTGGCGCTGCCCAATACTGTCACTATGGCGGTGTGTCCACTCACAGGATGAGTGGCGCTGCCCAATACTGTCACTATGGCGGCGTGTCCACTCACAGGATGAGTGGCGCTGCCCAATACTGTCACTATGGCGGTGTGTCCACTCACAGGATGAGTGGCGCTGCCCAATACTGTCACTATGGCGGTGTGTCCACTCACAGGATGAGTGGCGCTGCCCAATACTGTCACTATGGCGGCGTGTCCACTCACAGGATGAGTGGCGCTGCCCAATACTGTCACTATGGCGGTGTGTCCACTCACAGGATGAGTGGCGCTGCCCAATACTGTCACTATGGCGGTGTGTCCACTCACAGGATGAGTGGTGCTGCCCAATACTGTCACTATGGCGGCGTGTCCACTCACAGGATGAGTGGCGCTGCCCAATACTGTCACTATGGCGGTGTGTCCACTCACAGGATGAGTGGCGACCAATAAACTCGCCCCTCTATGCAAAATTAAATTAAAACACAGGTAGAAGCTATGGCGACACTGTTATATCAGACAGAAGTAGTGTTAATACTATTTTATCAGGTAGATGCAGTGGCAACACTGCTTGGTTGTGTATCATCGTAACACAGCTCCCCCTGGGGGGGGGGTCTATGTAACGCCTCCCGGGTGTGTATATCAGTAACGGCTTCCATTGGGTGTTTATCTGAGTAATACATCACTCAGTACATCACTGTACTGAGTAATACATCCCTCTCGCCGTGGAGAGGGGGGACCTGCTGCATGGGTAACAGCTTCTCCCCTGTATCAACCTACCCAGGCTTTGCGCCCTGGAGAAGCCACTCCAGACCGACAACCAGAGCGCAACTCCATAGTCTCCTGAGACTGATGGATGCCTACTATGTACATCACTCCTTGTATATGGGAACTCATAACTGGTATAAAGATCTGGAAACTTTGGAGGATGACGATCCGGACAATGTCTTCTAAAGGTCAGATGTAACACGAATAAGGAGCAGCGGTTTAAAGCTCAACAAGCCACAGTGTAAGACAGAAAACAGAAAATGCTTTTTCACCCATAGGGTTGAAAACCCGTGGAACCGCCTACCCGCCGAAGCCGTAAACGCCAAAACTCTGCCGGGTTTTAAAATACAGCGGGAAAAGATCATCAAAAAGCGGGAAAAGATCGGGCAAATAATAACTCATTGTGTCGGGGACAGGAAGCCAGAGTGTATTTATACATGATTGACTTTTATTGGTTTCCCCAAAGGCCTAATGCCTGACCCCGTCCAGGATGCAACCCCACAACAAGGTGACTAACTCCGGAGAACCTACTCACTGCTAGGTAAACAGAGGCATTAGGTGAAAGGAAATGGGCCCAACCATTGCTATCCCGGCTAGGAATCGAACGCGGAATTCTCGATTGTGAGGCGAGAACGAACCCGACTGTACTACCGGGACCCTTCCCATGGGGGGGGGAGTAAGAGGGATCTTTGACAAGCCGCCGGCTTCCTGTCCTCATCGAGGCCACTAGTATTAATAGCCCTCAGGTAAATTTAGGTAAATACAGAAACCATCTTAAATATTTAAGTATACATTAGTTTGATTCCGTTTTCTCTACATAAAAAGAAGCCTCACCATTTTCTAAAATATGCATGGCTAACTATAGCATATTTCGATAGGTTTAAAAACTGCTCCTGCTGGGAACGATGTTGAGTTTTGGTTGGTTTAGTGTTGGCCCACAAGGTCTTAATAGGCCTCGTGTTATTAAGGACTATGAACATCTGGAGGGTTATTAAGACTTATCAACTTCTGGAAAGTTATTAAGACCTATCAACCTCTGTAGGATTATTAAAGCCACCACAACAGTTTACTGACCAACCACCAATCATACTTTACCCCCCCTCAACATTGTCCAAGACTAAAGTAAACACTTCATTGTATATTGACACACCAGCAAGTACATTTTAGTTCTAAATATTGGGGAGGGTGTCTGGTGAAGTCTGTGTACACACCGACAAACACAGTATTCCTCTCATTGTAGAAGATCTCATTCCTGTCATTGTAGAGGATCTCATTCCTCTCATTGTAGAGGATCTCATTCCTGTCATTGTAGAGGATCTCATTCCTCTCATTGTAGAGGATCTCATTGCTCTCATTGTAGAGGATCTCATTCCTCTCATTGTAGAGGATCTCATTGCTCTCATTGTAGAGGATCTCATTGCTCTCATTGTAGAGGATCTCATTCCTCTCATTGTAGAGGATCTCATTCCTCTCATTGTAGAGGATCTCATTCCTGTCATTGTAGAGGATCTCATTCCTGTCATTGTAGAGGATCTCATTCCTCTCATAGCGCTTGACCGAAACGCTATACGTGCTGGTGGGTTTACAAGAATGTAATTTCAATTTAAATTCTATGTTCTCTGTTAACCCCAATATACCTTCTTGTATAATATAAATAAATAAATAAATTGTATACATCAGTCCTTTAGTATGTGCACTGTCGACATGTTTATATAAACTGTTGTTTAGGATACGACTGTGAGTTAGTAATGGTCAGGATTCACTAAACATTTACGCAACCACTTACGAAACCTGTATAACCACTACGAGGTTACTTGTAACAATAATAACCTTGGGTTGTAAAGTTTCTAAACTCGTAAACTGTTTAAGCCGCCATGATCGTTGAAAGATGTATAGGTTTCGTCAGTGGACGGGGGGTAAATGTTTTATGAATGGTGACCGGACAGGATGTTCATCTGAAAGTTTCCCAAGATCCTTCACTGCCAGGCGTTCCCGCCATGCACATCCTGCCCGGAGGCGGATGTTATGAATTCTAAGCCTCCATGGTTTCCCCCTAGACGTCGCAAGATGGGAAACGAAGCAGCCAGATGCTCTCAAGGAGCATCTGGCTGGCTAGGGAAGGTAGACGCACTCAGGACAAGGCCAGGTGTTGAGGGGGGACAAGGAGGGGAGATTAACAAACTTTTTATTTGTTAATAAGTTTAGGTATACACAGCAATGTGCTGCTATCCTATTCTATATGAAAGATTACACAGTGTAAATCAAAAACTAGCTCTAGGTTCATCTAATATCCCTATCTCACAAGACGGCTAGTCATATATGGAATCAGGAGAGAACATGAAAATTTAAGGCTGATCTATTAGCCTCCACTAGCAAAATCTGGGTACATTACAAGAATGTCTTTCAATATCCCTGAGTGTATGAAGTAGTTACAGAGCTCAAAGTACCTCATACCATTTGGTCTGAAGTCACTGATAACAGGGCAATCACAGGTATAGTGTTGGAGAGCATGTCCCAGCTCTTGTTCACATAGTTTATAATTGAAATGTTCACCATTGGGGGGACTCATTACCTGCAGTCACCTGCCATAGATATCGACATCCCAGCCTAATTCTGGCCCTTACAATGTCACACTGTCTAGTGGATGTTGTATGCTGCCGGTACATATAATTCTGTGTTCTAAACATGTCATAGCTCTTTATACTCGTGCTTTCTGGCCTTTGTGCTTCAGTGCCTTCTTTTTATGATTACTTCACAAAGTGCGGATTACATGCCTGTGCTGCATATTCCAATATTGGTCTATCAAATGTTGTGTAGATTGCTTTGAAGGGTTACTGATTTAGCTTCTCTAACCGATGTTCTTATATTTGCCAGCGTCCCATATGCTGCCAGTGTTATCTTGTTTATGTGTGCCTCTGGTGTGAGTGTTGGAATTAGACCCACTCCTAACTTTTGTTCTCTTTAAGATTTCTGTAGTTGCCTTCCCTTTTAAGGTGTGGCTACAGTAAGTGGGTGAAGACATGATGTCTAAACTAAACATAAGAAAATTAAGAAACGACGACGTTTCTAACCTTCCTAAACCATTAGAACATTTAATAATGGTCCAGGATGAACTGAAACGTCGTCGTTTCATAATTTTGTGATTTTCTTCTTTATTACCTTACATTAGTTGGGATTGAATTCCAGCAACCATTTCTTTGCCATTGCTGAAGATTGTCTAGGTCCTCTTGTAACTTCCTGCGGTCCTCCTCTATGTTTACATTCCTCGGCATGTTTGCATCATCTGCATCTGCACATGTACGAGCTCACTTGGTCGTGGTAGCTCGTTGACATCAATTAGGAACACCAGCGGTCCTAGGACCAAGCCTTGCGGGACCCCACTTGTCACATTCCACCAGCTGGAAACCTCCACTCTGTCCGTGACTCTTTGCTTTCTGTCCTTCAGTTACTTCCTTACCCAGTTCATTGTTTTCCCAGTCATCCCAGTCTGCCCTTCTATCTTGTACACCAGTCTCTCATGAGCAACTGTCAACGTCTTGTTTACAATCTAGAAAATATAGTCTGCCCAGTCTTGTTTTTCTTCTCCTATTTTAATAACCCTGTCATAGAACTCAACTAAGCTTGTTAGGCATGACTACCCCTTTATAAATCCATGCTGACGTTTTGACACATAATTGGTCCTCTCCTGATGTCCAACCATTCTCCACCTGATCACTTTCTCCGGCACTTTACACGGAATATTTGTCAGTGACATCTGTCTGTAATTTAGTGCCGCATTTCTATTCCCTTTTTTTAGTATTGGGACCACATTTGCTTTTTTCTAGATTTCTGGAAAATTACCCGTCTCAAGTGTTTATTAAAAATTTCACATAATGGGTGACAGAGTACTTCGGCAGCCGTGATGAGATCGGGTCTTGCCCCCATTAACTTTGTCACGTCTATTTCCTCCAGGTGTTTTGTTATCTCTTCTACAGTAACTACAATGTCAACCATTGTTTCTTCTAGCCTTTCATCTCACAACCTTGGTCTCCATGCTGGTTTAACTCTAAAGATCTCTTGAAACTTTTTGTTGAGTTCTTCACATACCTCATTATCGTTTTCTATGAGAATTCCCCCTTGTCTCATCATTGTGCGTATTTGGTCTCAGTATTCTTTTTCTCCTTATATGGCTATGGAACATCTTTAGCCTGCCTTAGCTTTTGAAGCAATGTCATTTCCAAATTACCTCTGATCTTCTCTCGTAACTCATATTATATATTCATGTATTTTTCCTTTAATATCTCTCTGTTGTTCCCTGTTCCCAGTTCTTTGTATTTTTCCTTGTTTTTTGTTGTCCTATCTTTAACTCTTCTCCATTGCCTAGTGAACCAAAGATTTACTAAATTTGTCTCCTGCTCTTCCACCTTGGAATATGTGAACTTCTCCATTCTCTCGGTCATTTGCCAGCAAAAAAAGTCCATAGTCTCGTTCGCCATCTTCCCCTCTACTGCTCCTTCCCCACTGGATCTCTTGCAAAAAGTCTCTAGTCTTATCCTCGTCCTCAGATGTGTAATATCTTCTTCTTCAAGATGTGTCTCTTTGTAACCCACTTCTTGAACTCCACTATATGATGGGACAAGACACTTGGAGCCTCATATTCTATTTTGTCCGCCTCATACTGGTCAAAAGACCGGGTCTTGGGCCGCTGGCGGGTCATAATCCTATTTTAGTACAAATTGATATCGTAGCACAAAATGTTCATGATTCTGTTGATCTCAGTAGGTCAGTATGGGTTTAAGGGGAAGTAAGTTGCGCCGCCTGCCGTGTTGCAGAGGTGGTTATCATGGTGCCTGACTTGCACATGCAACTCACAACAGTCAGTGAAAACAGTGTTTGTCAAGTCAGGACAATGGGGGGTTGAGTTCCCAGAGTGCTCGCTCAGTGCTGTGGTGGTGGTGGTGGCACTCCTGCTGGCTCGCATGATGGGGGGAAGGGGGGTCGTGTTGCGACCTTCCTGGCGTGGGTGTGGAAGGTCGTTCCGGCTCTAAGGGTCGTGTTAGCACTTAACCCATTAACCAGCTGTTAACCATTGTTACTAATTGTTACTAATTCTGTCTCTAATCCGTTACTCAGCTCTTCTATATTTTTGTCACCAAGTGGCTCACCTGTCCGTGTCTTATACTGTCACCAGCGGCCACATCCTCCTGTCACTACTGTCACCCGTGACATCTGTCACCATCTGTCTTTATGCCCATCATTGCACATGAAAGCTATCGCCTCTTAATTCCCACCTGTCAACGGGTGGCCATGTTGCTCCCTCCTGTCACGACCACCTGTGTCTCCCTCACACACCCCGTATAATCTCTATATCACCTCTGATGGCCACCTGTCACCACCTGACAGTCGTATCCCCCCCCCTCACCTGTCAGCTTCTGTTGTTGCTGGCGGACCCTCCCCCTGTCACCCTTCACTGAGCTGCCCTGGCAAGCCGGGAAGGGAAGGGAATGGTCTTGTATTTAGTCGAATTGACACTGAGGAAGGGGGGGGGGGGGAGGACGAGGAGAGGGGATTAGGAAGGGGATGAGGGACGGGGATTTGGGAAGGGGAGCGTAGATCAGGGAGGGGGTGGGTAGCGTCTATCCCTATCCACGTTTTCTTTAGTCACTTTTGTTTTCATTGTCAGTCTCTCTCTGCCTTTCCGTCAATCTTCCATTCTTTCTCATTTGTTCTTGCCCCGTCTCTCTCTCTCTCTCTCCCCCCCCCTCTCTCTCTCTCTCTCTCTCTCTCTCTCTCTCTCTCTCTCTCTCTCTCTCTCTCTCTCTCTCTCTCTCTCTCTCTCTCTCTCTCTCTCTCTCTCCCCCATCTCATTTCAATTTCTTTCTTTATTATGCACCCCATACCCATCCCGTGCGCGGTGGTGAAAAGGATTACAGAGGCACATAATCGGTTCAGGAACTGAACCCTCTAGTTATCTTGAGATGATTTCCGGGGCTTTAGTGTCCCCGCGGCCCGGTCCTCGACCAGGCCTCCACCCCCAGGAAGCAGCCCGTGACAGCTGACTAACACCCAGGTACTTATTTTACTGCTAGGTAACAGGGGCATAGGGTGAAAGAAACTCTGCCCCATTGTTTCTCTCCGGCGCCCGGCATCGAACCCGGGACCACAGGATCACAAGTCTAGTGTGCTGTCCGCTCGGCCGACCGGCTCCCACCGGTCGGTTTGGCTAAGCTAAGTTGGTTTAGTTGGTTTAGCTAAGGAAATAACAATCTTTTGACGCTAGTTACAAAATTATTAATGTTGACCAGACCACACACTAGAAGTTGAAGGGACGACGACGTTTCGGTCCGTCCTGGACCATTCTCAAGTCGATTCTGTCGATATAACTTCTAGTGTGTGGTCTGATCAACATACTTCAGCCACGTTATTGTGACTCATCGCCTGCAAAATTATTAATGTTACTAACTCTGTCATCCTCTTTCACTCATCATAACTACACGTCTTTCTATCCACATATGTCGCCAGCTGTCACCTGTCATCGAGCTTAAGCTCGGTCTCTTGTATTAAAAATATCATCAAATTATTTGATAGGTATATATACTTGATGCTTAATTGACCATTCATCTTGGTTAAAGGGTAGAGAGGAAGTCATATACATGTTGTTGGGGCGTGTCCCACATGTCTGACACGAGAGGCGTGAATTATCACTCATGTGGTGATGCTGTGTTGAGAGGTAGAGCCAGTGTGGGTGATGGCTGACCGCCTTTAGTTATCATGGTCGTCCTCTCCTAGAGTGACCCCTGGTGGTGGCTGACCGCCTTTAGTTATCATGGTCGTCCTCTCCTAGAGTGACCCCTGGTGGTGGCTGACCGCCTTTAGTTATCATGGTCGTCCTCACCTAGAGTGACCCTGGTGGTGGCTGACCGCCTTAAGTTATAATGGTCGTCCTCACCTAGAGTGACCCTGGTGGTGGCTGACCGCCTTAAGTTATAATGACCATCTGATTCTCAGACATGTTGATAAATACAACTGTGTGTGTATACATGTGTAATGCTGCTGCCACAGCTGTTAATATTACAGTACCACTACGGCTACTCTTACCCCACACCTGTGCTGGTAGTCCAGCCGTCGCTGGTATTGCTAGTCCTCCTGGTGGTTGAACTAGTAGTTCATTCGTCTCTTTGACTAATGAACACGATGTTAACTTATCTTCAAGGTATCTCACAACCCCTTGATATCTGTTTAGTTGGCAACATTGTTTAAAAAAAATATTATAAAATGTAAAAATATATATGGTGTCCACTCTACCTGTTGACGATTTCGGGGATCAGTGTCCGCGAGGCCCCGACCTCTGCCCAGGCCTCCTGGTTGATGGTTTGATCAACCAGGCTGTTCGATGCGGCTTCTCGCAGTCTGATATACGAGTCGTAACCTGGTTTATCAGGTATCCTTTGAAGTTGGTTGTCAAGGTCTCTTTTGAACAGTGCGACAGGTCGGAGAGTTATGCCCTGAATGTGTAGGGAGAGTGTAGAGAAGTCTCGGGTCTTTGATGGTGATTGAGTTCTCTCTCAGCGTACCTGTTGCACCTCTGCTTTTCAGAGGCGCTATTCTGCACATCCTGCTATGCCTTCTGGGCTCATGTGATTTTATTTCTGTGTAAAGGTTTGGAACCAGACCACACACTAGAAGGTGAAGGGACGACGATGTTTCAGTCCGTCCTGGACCATTCTCAAGTTGATTTGGAGAATGGTCACAATCGACTTGAGAATGGTCCAGGTCGGACCGAAACGTCGTCGTCCCTTCATCTAGTGTGTGGTCTGGTCAACATACTTTAGCCACGTTACTGTGACTCATCGCCTGCGTTTGGAACCAGTCCTAATATTTTCCACGTGTAAATTAATATGTATCTCTCTCGCCTGCGCTCTAGGGAGTAGAGTTTTAATTTTTTTAGGAGGTTCTAAAAATTTTGTTGTTTTATTGAGTGGATTCTAATGGTAAAATATCTTTGAACTTTATCCTGGTGGCAGGTACAATAATTGTTGTGCTTTCAGGTCTTGTGCAGTAACCCCCCCTCCTCTCTCTGTCTGTCTCTCTCTCTCTCTCTCTCTCTATCTCTCTCTCTCTCTCTCTCTCTCTCTCTCT
Source organism: Procambarus clarkii (assembly GCF_040958095.1). Lineage (NCBI taxonomy): Eukaryota > Metazoa > Arthropoda > Malacostraca > Decapoda > Cambaridae > Procambarus > Procambarus clarkii. The sequence continues at coordinate 32,129,488 of NC_091192.1, forward strand.
CTCTCTCTCTCTCTCTCTCTCTCTCTCTCTCTCTCTCTCTCTCTCTCTCTCTCTCTCTCTCTCTCTCTCTCTCTCCTTCTCTCCTTCCTCTCTCTCTCTCTCTCTCTCTCTTGGAATCCAAGATTAAGGGTCAAGTTTCCTCCCACACAACAAACACATTATAGATAGGTTCAGAAAGGGATGAGTGGGGTGTGGGGGGGGGGTGTGAGGTTAAGAGGGGGGAGGAAGTGCCCACTAGTGACCTCCCCCCATGTTAACAGTCCCTATCCCCCCCCCTCTTCCTCACCCTCATCAACAGTCAGGTGTATGTCCAGGTATGACGAGCAGACATGTGTCAGGTATATGTATACAGGTCTGAGAGTACACATGTGTCAGGTATGTGTACAGGTATAATGAGGAGACCATCCACACACACAGTGGTCCGTCATCTGAGCCAGACCATCCTCCTCTTTAGTACCTAGAGTAACGACGAGGACCATAGTATATATATGACATAATGGACAATTAGAAAGTACCAATCTTTACTAAATTAAATTTGAACAAAACCTGAAAAGGTTTTGTATTTATTTTTCAAAGACAACCCAAACTAACCCAAACCTAACCTTCCTAAACTTAATACAGAGGCCTAATATAGTACCTATGTGTGCTATACAAGACCTAGGAATATTTACACTAGTTTTCTAGCTTTATTGGACTCTACCATGTAATTGCCTTGTAGGTCACTGTTTGTACTATGGTACACACGCTTGACTGACAGCTGAGTGGACAGCGTTTCAGATTCGTAGTCCTGAGGTTCCGGGTTCGATCCCCGTTGGAGGCGGAAACAAACGGGCAAAATATTTCTTTCACCCTGATACCTAAGCAGTAAATAGGTACCTGGGAGTTAGACAGCTGCTACGGGCTGCTTCCTGGGGGGGGGGGAGTGTGTAACAAATTGGAGGCCTGGTCGAGGACCGGGCCTCGGGGACATTAAGCCCCGAAATCATCTCAAGATAACCCCAAGATGGTGTACATAGTCACAATGTGTACTATCTAAGCTGGGGGACAGGTTGTGTGTGTGTGCAGCAGTCTTGCCCTTAGAGCCCAGCGTTCGAGTCCCCTGAAGATGCTTGTGGACGAGTCCTCAGGGAACGCCTCATTAGGGCGGAGTGAACAAGGTAGTTAGCTTGTGACCTTTGCTCCCCCTACGTCTCCCTTTCTCTTCTTTCTGTGCCAGGAAGGTCACCACTAACGAGTAGTTACTAGTGAAAGGTCACCACTAACGTGTAGTTACTAGTGAAAGGTCACCACTAACGTGTAGTACTAGTGAAAGGTCACCACTAACGTGTAGTTACTAGTGAAAGGTCACCACTAACGTGTAGTACTAGTGAAAGGTCACCACTAACGTGTAGTTACTAGTGAAAGGTCACCACTAACGTGTAGTTACTAGTGAAAGGTCACCACTAACGTGTAGTTACTAGTGAAAGGTCACCACTAACGAGTAGTTACTAGTGAAAGGTCACCACTAACGAGTAGTTACTAGTGAAAGGTCACCACTAACGTGTAGTTACTAGTGAAAGGTCACCACTAACGAGTAGTTACTAGTGAAAGGTCACCACTAACGAGTAGTTACTAGTGAAAGGTCACCACTAACGAGTAGTTACTAGTGAAAGGTCACCACTAACGTGTAGTTACTAGTGAAAGGTCACCACTAACGAGTAGTTACTAGTGAAAGGTCACCACTAACGTGTAGTACTAGTGAAAGGTCACCACTAACGTGTAGTACTAGTGAAAGGTCACCACTAACGTGTAGTACTAGTGAAAGGTCACCACTAACGTGTAGTTACTAGTGAAAGGTCACCACTAACGTGTAGTTACTAGTGAAAGGTAGTTACTAGTGAAAGGTCACCACTAACGTGTAGTTACCAGTGAAAGGTCACCACTAACGTGTAGTTACTAGTGAAAGGTAGTTACTAGTGAAAGGTCACCACTAACGTGTAGTTACTAGTGAAAGGTAGTTACTAGTGAAAGGTCACCACTAACGTGTAGTTACTAGTGAAAGGTAGTTACTAGTGAAAGGTCACCACTAACGTGTAGTTACTAGTGAAAGGTCACCACTAACGTGTAGTTACTAGTGAAAGGTAGTTACTAGTGAAAGGTCACCACTAACGTGTAGTTACTAGTGAAAGGTCACCACTAACGCGTAGTTACTAGTGAAAGGTCACCACTAACGTGTAGTACTAGTGAAAGGTCACCACTAACGTGTAGTTACTAGTGAAAGGTCACCACTAACGTGTAGTTACTAGTGAAAGGTCACCACTAACGTGTAGTACTAGTGAAAGGTCACCACTAACGTGTAGTACTAGTGAAAGGTCACCACTAACGTGTAGTTACTAGTGAAAGGTCACCACTAACGTGTAGTTACTAGTGAAAGGTCACCACTAACGTGTAGTTACTAGTGAAAGGTCACCACTAACGTGTAGTTACTAGTGAAAGGTCACCACTAACGTGTAGTTACTAGTGAAAGGTCACCACTAACGTGTAGTACTAGTGAAAGGTCACCACTAACGTGTAGTACTAGTGAAAGGTCACCACTAACGTGTAGTTACTAGTGAAAGGTCACCACTAACGTGTAGTTACTAGTGAAAGGTCACCACTAACGTGTAGTTACTAGTGAAAGGTCACCACTAACGTGTAGTTACTAGTGAAAGGTCACCACTAACGTGTAGTTACTAGTGAAAGGTCACCACTAACGTGTAGTACTAGTGAAAGGTCACCACTAACGTGTAGTTACTAGTGAAAGGTCACCACTAACGTGTAGTTACTAGTGAAAGGTCACCACTAACGTGTAGTACTAGTGAAAGGTCACCACTAACGTGTAGTTACTAGTGAAAGGTCAACAATAACGTGTAGTTACTAGTGAAAGGTCACTACTAACGTGGAGTTACTAGTGAAAGGTCACCACTAACGTGTAGTTACTAGTGAAAGGTCACTACTAACGTGGAGTTACTAGTGAAAGGTCAACAATAACGTGTAGTTACTAGTGAAAGGTAGTTACTAGTGAAAGGTCACCACTAACGTGTAGTTACTAGTGAAAGGTCACCACTAACGTGTAGTTACTAGTGAAAGGTCACCACTAACGAGCAAATGTGTGCACGTCTTTCCCTTTCTCAGATACCAGATACTCGCCTGACCTTCACCACCGTTACCTGACCTTGATCACCGTCGTTACCATAAGCAGTATCTAAGCAGGAGGATGGACTGGCTTAATCGGGGAGCGGAGGAGCGCCTGGACGCTGAGGCTGGTGACCTGGGCAGATTCACGAAGCAGTTGAAATGCCAGTTGATTCACGAAGCAGATTCACGAAAATGATAGGATGGATTACTAGAGCCTTCAAGTCCAGGGATCCCATCACAATGGTTGTACTCTTCAAGTCACTTGTGTTGTCCCGTCTCGAGTACTGCTCAGTACTCACTTCCCCCTTCAGAGCAGGAGAGATTGCTGAAATAGAGGGAATACAGAGAACATATACGGCACGCATAGACGAGATAAAACACCTAAATTATTGGGATCGTCTCAAAGCTCTCAAAATGTACTCACTAGAAAGGAGACGAGAGAGATATCAAATAATATACACATGGAAAATACTGGAGGGCCAGGTCCCAAATCTACACAGTAAAATAACAACGTACTGGAGTGAACGATATGGAAGAAAATGCAGAATAGAACCAGTGAAGAGCAGAGGTGCCATAGGCACAATCAGAGAACACTGTATAAACATCAGAGGTCCGCGGTTGTTCAACGTCCTCCCAGCAAGCATAAGAAATATTGCCGGAACAACCGTGGACATCTTCAAGACGAACTAGATTGTTTCCTCCAAGGAGTGCCGGACCAACCGGGCTGTGGTGGGTATGTGGGCCTGCGGGCCGCTCCAAGCAACAGCCTGGTGGACCAAACTCTCACAAGTCGAGCCTGGCCTCGGGCCGGGCTTGGGGAGTAGAAGAACTCCCAGAACCCCATGAAGCAGGTACCAACCAGTTACGCAAGTGCTTACGAACCTGTATATCTTTTGTCATTTTTTTGGCGGCATTGTTTACAATTATTAAACAGTAATGAGCTCCGAAGCACCAGGAAGCTGTTTATAACAATAACAACAGTTGATTGGGGAGTTTTCATGCTTGTAAACTGTTTAATAAATGTAACCAAAGCCGTCAAAGATTGAGGAAAGATGTACACGTTCGTAAGTACTTGCGTAACTGCTTCGTGATTCTGGCCTTTGACAAGACATGACCATCCATGCTCTTTCCGGCAGTAATATGACATTCATATATCAGCGGAAGCTGCGCGGGATTCATCAAGTGTTTACCCAACCACTTACGAAACCTCAACATCTTTCGTTAATTATCGCGGCTTAGTTTACATTTATTAAAGAGTTTACGAGCTTGGAAACATTACTCCCGAAGATTATTATTGTTATAAACAACCTCGTAGTGCTTCGGAGCTCATTCATTGTTTATTAATGTAAACAAAGCCGCCATGATTGAGGAAAGATGTACAGGTTTCGTAAGTGATTGCGTTAATGCTTGAAGAGTCCTGGCCCTCGAGAAGGAGGAGACAACAGTGTAGAGGAGGAAAAGGAGGAGATAACAGCGTAAATAAAGAGAAGAGGAGCAGGCGGCCATACGCCTGCCATCTGATCTTTGACATTTCCAGCTGTAAGGGTCCGCCTGCCAGACGCCACCATATCCAGAATTTTTATAGAATTTATTTAGCCTAATACATTTTATTTTATAACCTTTATTTAAATTATCTTGTGTAAGGTATCGCAGATTATATTCTGACAGGAGCGTAATTTCTAGTAAGGATAAAACTGATATATATATAGTGGCCGTTGTCACACATCTTGAGGGTTATCGTACATCTGACAGAAGTTTCCCCCCCTACCTGATGACGCAAGAGTGACGTCACTGGGAATCAATAGTGTATTAGGGCGGAACCTCCCCTGGTTTAAGCTTGCTTTGCCAATTATCACTCCCTGTCTGGCCCTGTTTATTGTTATTACATTACTCTTCGTGCACAAATCCAGTGTAAATTTTATTGAAACACTAAACCATGTTATAAGGGAGTTAAACGATAAGAATTTCGGTTTCGAACGACCGCGTCAGACTTAAATCAACACAATTCGAGCTGTTTTGATTAATATCGTGTAGTTGTGTTATATTTACAAATATCTCTAAGAAAAAAATAGAAATAAAACCGATGATTAATGTGGAAAATTGTAAATTAGTTTTCTAAAAGATCGAGTAATTAGCGTGGGTGTTTTAACGGCTTTACCACTTACAAGACAAAAAGATGAGATTAGTTTTGTAACCGTCCTTTTTGTGTACTGTATTTACCTATTAGTGACTACGATAGTGAGGTCTGGCGCTTGGTAAACTCTGTACCAAGGATAGGTACATGGTCCCAACATTCTGTACCAAGGATAGGTACATGGTCCCATCATTCTGTACCAAGGATAGGTACATGGTCCCATCATTCTGTACCAAGGATAGGTAAATTTACAGGATCAGTGTAGAGGGTCAAATCACACGTGACATTTTCAATAGATGAGAAGTTGATAATAAAATAAAATGTTCTTAAACCCATTTGAAGAAAAAATGTCTGTAACCCAACACACACACACACACACACACACACACACACACACACACACACACACACACACACACACACACACACACACACACACACACACACACATACACACATCTTTTGTGCGTAACATCTGCTGATAAGAAAGGGCTGGGACTTTGAGATGGTTATTCAGGGCTGTGAAGGATTCAGTGACTACATAACAGGTACCATAACAACTGGAGGACAAAAAATTATAGTCGTAGTCATATATAATCCGCCACCAAATGACAGAAGACCTAGACAGGAATATGATAGAAACAGCATGGCCACCATTAACATAATAGAGAGAGCAGCTTCTGTTGCTAGCAGGAATGGATCTGGACTACTAATCATGGGAGACTTCAACCATGGGAAGATAGACTGGGAGAACAGAGACCCGCATGGAGGACCAGAAACATGAGCTAAGCTGCTGGACGTGGCAACAAGACACTTTCTAAGCCAACACATCAAGGAACCAACAAGAATGAGAGGAGAAGATGAACCAGCAATGCTCGATCTGGTATTTACCCTAAATGAATGGGATATAAGGGAAGTTAAGATGGAAGCACTCTTGGGAATGAGTGACCACAGTGTATTGAACTTTGAGTACCTGGCAGAGCTAGGAATTATCTCCCCCCAAAAAGAGCTAGGAAACAAAAGGTTGGCATACCGAAAGGGGAACTATGAGGAGATGAGACGTTTCCTAAGTGAAATACCTTGGGACACAGACCTCAGAGACAAGTCTGTACAGGGTATGATGGACTATGTTACCCAAAAGTGTCAGGAGGCAGTAAACAGGTTCATCCCGGCCCAAAGGGAAAACTCTGAGAAGCAACAGAAGAATCTGTCGTTTAATAGGGAATGTATGAAAGCAAAGGAGCTGAACAAAAGGGCATGGAGGAACTTCCGTAATAACAGAACAACAGAAAGTAGAGAGAGATACCAGAGAACCAGGAACGAGTATGTTAGTGTGAGAAGAGCAGCTGAGAAAAGGTATGAAAATGATATAGCTAATAAAGCCAAGACCGAACCAAAGCTACTACACAGTCACATCAGGAGGAAGACAACAGTGAAGGAACAGGTGATGAAACTTAGGATGGGTGAGGACAGGTACACAGAGAATGACAAAGAGGTGTGTGAAGAACTCAACAAGAGGTTCCAGGAGGTCTTCACAATAGATCAAGGAGGGGTCACTGCGCTAGGAGAGGTGGCATTAAACCAGGCGGCCTTGGAAGGGTTCGAAATTACAAGAAATGAGGTCAAGAGGCACCTGTTGGATCTGGACGTGAGAAAGGCTGATGGTCCAGATGAAATCTCACCATGGGTATTGAAAGAGTGTGCAGGAGCACTTTGTTTGCCATTCTCCATAGTGTATAGAAGGTCACTGGAAACAGGAGACCTACCAGAAATATGGAAGACTGCTAATGTAGTACAGTACCAATATACAAAAAGGGCGACAGACAAGAGGCACTGAACTACAGGCCAGTGTCCTTGACTTGTATACCATGCAAGGTGATGGAGAAGATTATGAGAAAAAAACCTAGTAACACATCTGGAGAGAAGAGACTTCGTGACAACCCATCAACATGGGTTCAGGGAGGGTAAATCTTGCCTTACAGGATTGATAGAATTTTACGATCAGGTGATAAAGATTAAGCAAGAAAGAGAAGGGTGGGCGGACTGCATTTTTTTGGACTGTCGGAAAGCCTTTGACACAGTACCCCATAAGAGGCTGATGCATAAGCTGAGGAAACAGGCACGAGTAACTGGTAGGGCGCTCCAGTGGATAAGGGAGTACCTAAGCAATAGGAAGCAGAGAGTTATAGTGAGGTGTGAGACCTCAGATTGGCGTGAAGTCACCAGTGGAGTCCCACAGGGCTCTGTACTCGGACCTATCCTGTTTCTGATATACGTAAATGATCTCTCAGAGGTTATAGACTCAATCCTCTCAATGTTTGCTGACGACGCCAAAATTATGAGAAATATTAAGACAGAGGAGGACAGCTTGAGGGTTCAAGAAGACCTGGAAAAGGTGCAGGAATGGTCGAACAAATGGTTGTTAGAGTTTAACCCAAGCAAATGCAATGCAATGAACATAGGTGTAGGGAGCAGGAGACCAGATACAAGGTATCATCTGGGAGATGAAATACTTCAAGAGTCAGAGAGAGAAAGACCTGGGGGTTGATATCACGCCAGACCTGTCCCCTGAAGCTCATATCAAGAGGATAACATCAGCGCTGAAGCTTCGGCGACTAATCTGAGTAGTGGGCCATTTTTGGTAAGCAGAACTGGCACGGTGATTATGTTATGCCAGGTTGGCTAACATAAGAACGGCCTTTAGAAACTTGTGTAAGGAATCTTTCAGAACTTTGTATACCACATATGTCAGACCAATCCTGGAGTATGCAGCCCCAGCATAGAGTCCATATCTAGTCAAGCATAAGACTAAACGGGAAAAGGTTCAAAGGTTTGCCATCAGACTAGTACCCGAATTGAGGGGTATGAGCTACGAGGAGGGACTACGGGAATTAAACCTCACGTCACTGGGAGACAGAAGAGTTAGAGGGGATATGATCACCACATACAAGATTCTTAGATTTATTGATAGGGTAGATAAAGACAGACTATTTAACACAGGATCACACCCATTAGGGGAGACTGGTGGAAATTGAGTGCCTAAATTAGCCATAGAGACGTTAGAAAGAATTTTTCAGTGTCAGAGTGGTTGACAAATGGAATGCATTAAGCAGTGATGTGGTGGAGACTGACTCCATATACAGTTTCAAGTATAGATATGATAGAGCCAGTAGGCTCAGGAACCTGTACATTAGTTGATTGACAGTTGAGAGGCGGGACCAAAGAGCCAGAGCTCAACCCCCGCAAACACAATTAGGCAATTAGGTAATTATATAAGTACACACACATATACTGTATAAGAACTGACCCGAAAGTGACGAGGGAAAAATGTTAGAATTAAGGGAACACTTAGGGAAATGTCATGAAGTATTGTTGAGATGATAGTGATAAGAGACACGTAGGCATCAACATCATATTTAGCATACAGCATATATCATTGTTATGTCATGACCCTCCCAAGTAAGGCTGGTGGTGCTGACCTTTCCCCCCTGTTCGATCAATGGATCTCCTGGCCCCAAGTATATCACACTTTAAAAGTCTAAGGTCTGAGTGTATATCCACCAGTTTCCTGGGCTGAACTTAATCCACATGATACAACTTATGTATAATATTTACACTCCACAACAAAGTTATAATCATGTAACCCATGTATGTTCAACCCGTTCTCACACTTTCGTACAGTCAATATTGACTTATTAAATAAGTGCATATGTGACATACTAATTTATTGTGAATATTTTAGTTTACCTTGAAAAGCTTCATAGAAAACACTAACCTTACCTAACCTTCTTAGTATGTTAAGATAAGCATCTTATTGCTTCGTAATTACAATTATTACTTAACCTATACCTATAATAGGTTAAGTAATTACAATTATTACTTAACCTATACCTATAATAGGTTAAGTAATATTGTAATTACGAAGCAATAAGATGCTTATCTTAACATACTAAGAAGGTTAGGTAAGGTCGGTGTTTTCTATGAAGCTTTTCAAGGTAAACTAAAATATTCACAATAAATTAGTATGTCACATATGCACTTATTTAATAAGTCAATATTGACTGTACGAAAGTGTGAGAACGGGTTGGTATGTTAAGGCACTGGTCACTGCAGCTAGATGTTACTAAGTTAACCTAACTTAACAACATGGTGCACTAGGCAACATATAACTTGCATCTAAGTTGTAGACAAAGTGGATACCTGGAGCATACCTGGAGTTTACCTGGAGCATACCTGGAGCATACCTGGAACTTACCTGGAGCATTCCTGGAGTATACCTGGAGCATTCCTGGAGTATACCTGGAGCATTCCTGGAGTATACCTGGAGCATTCCTGGAGTATACCTGGAGCATTCCTGGAGCATACTTGGAGCTTACCTGGAGCTTACCTGGAGCATACCTGGAGCATACCTGAAGCTTACCTGGAGCTTATCTGGAGCATACCTGGAGCATTCCTGGAGCTTACCTGGAGCATTCCTGGAGCATACCTGAAATATTCCTGGAGCATACTTGGAGCTTACCTGGAGCATTCCTGGAGCTTACTTGGAGCATACCTGGAGCATTCCTGGAGCTTACCTGGAGCTTATCTGGAGCATACCTGGAGCTTACCTGGAGCTTATCTGGAGCATACCTGGAGCTTACCTGGAGCATTCCTGGAGCTTACTTGGAGCATTCCTGGAGCATACCTGGAGCATTCCTGGAGCTTACCTGGAGCTTATCTGGAGCATACCTGGAGCTTACCTGGAGCTTATCTGGAGCATACCTGGAGCTTACCTGGAGCATTCCTGGAGCTTACTTGGAGCATTCCTGGAGCATACCTGGAGCATTCCTGGAGCTTACCTGGAGCTTATCTGGAGCATACCTGGAGCTTATCTGGAGCATACCTGGAGCTTACCTGGAGCATTCCTGGAGCTTACTTGGAGCATTCCTGGAGCATACCTGGAGCATTCCTGGAGCATACCTGGAGCATTCCTGGAGCATACCTGGAGCATACCTGGAGCATTCCTGGAGCATACCTGGAGCATTCCTGGAGCTTACCTGGAGCATACCTGGAGCTTACCTGGAGGTAAGCTGGAGGCTTACCTGGTTGTTTTCTTGTTTAGATGGATAGTGACGTTACCCAACAGTCACCAGGGACTCGTCAAAAGTTAAAGTCTCAAGCGACTCACAACAGTCGTATTACCACTGTGGGGTGATGTCTTATCATTAACATCAATCAACACTAAGTCACTTGTCTAACTTGATAGAGATAATGAACATTATATTTTCAGAGTACAGCGGCAGTTTTTGTAGTACATTTAGAAGGACGCTGACCTTCAAGAATGGTGTAAGTCACAGCGATGATGAGTACCTCAACGTTCTTTCCTGGGGCCGTTACTATTCATCGTACATATAAATGATTTAGATACAGAAGTGAACAGCAAATTTGTAAATTTGCCGATGAAAATAAAATAGTGCGGGACATAAATTCAGACGAAGACAGAGAAAACGGACAGAAAATTTACAGGTGCAGGCCATCGGTGGTAAAAGTAAGATGCTAAGTCTACAGTGAGAAAACAGGTATCAGTTTCACTGTTGTTTATAATTGCAAAATTGGACAATTTTGTTGTAATAAGGATTTGTTAGTTATGATTAATAGGCAAAAACAACAAGAGAAATATTATATAAATGTTCAACAAGCACAGGAACGGCCGCAGTCAATTCTTATAGAAATTATAGGAAGACTGTGGAACTATTTACGGGCTCACCATAGCCCGTGCTACATGGAACTTTTTGTTCGAAGTAGCGAATCTTAAACAACAACAAATGCAATATATAGGGCCAACAATTAAATAGAAAGAAAGGTATACTCCGCTTCACAGTGTATAGACAATGAGTTTACTGTAGTTCTGGACTGTGATCAGTACTAAAGTAAACTAAACGGTTGGGCATGGGGCAAACGTGATGGCCTAACCTCTAGAGGTTGACAGGCTTTAAGCCAAACACCAAATGAAGGACATATACACAGAGGTATACCTGGTTGATGGGGTTCTGGGAGTTCTTCTACTCCCCAAGCCCGGCCCGAGGCCAGGCTCGACTTGTGAGAGTTTGGTCCACCAGGCTGTTGCTTGGAGCGGCCCGCAGGCCCCACATACCCACCACAGCCCGTGGTGTCTTGTATATCCTACACCACCAAACGACATAAACAAAAGCACCGTGGCAGATCTGTTAGTGACGGGACCATTTCTTCCTGTTAGCCGTGGACGCTGACCGGGGGGGGGGGGCAACAACAGCCGCGGGCGTCAGCATCTCTTGTCAGGTCAGCCGCTGACCACCAGCCCCTGGTGGCGAGGGGGTCACTTCCTCGCCACGCTCCTCGACTCCGATTTGATCTGGGATCGAGTCCTGGCCAATGAGGATTGATTGGGTGCCAATCCTTAACTGGTCACACAAGAGTAATTGGAGTATCCAATTATTATAGAGTATCCAATTATTATAATTGGATTCTCCAATTATAATATCCAATTATTATAATTTGATACTCCAATTATAATAATTGGAGTCTTCGACAAATGTGAGTTATTGCACACAAAATGCGTTCAAAATGAATTACCGGAAAAAATAGACAGATTGACTAACAATTTCCTGACTAACAGAACCCAATGTGTAATAGTCAACAGAATAAAATCCGGTCCATCAACTGTGATGAGCTCAGTCCCCCAGGGTACTGTGCTTGCTCCAGTACTTTCTCATCCTCATATCGGACATAGACCAGAACACAACCTATAGCACTGTATCATCCTTTGCAGATGTCACTAGGATCTTCATGAGAGTATCTTGAGGTTATCTTGAAATGATTTCGGGGCTTTAGTGTCCCCGCGGCCCGGTCCTCGACCAGGCCTCCACCCCCAGGAAGCAGCCCGTGACAGCTGACTAGCACCCAGGTACCTGTTTACTGCTAGGTAACAGGGGCATTCAGGGTGAAAGAAACTTTGCCCATTTGTTTCTGCCTCGTGCGGGAATCGAACCCGCGCCACAGAATTACGAGTCCTGCGCGCTATCCACCAGGCTACGAGGCCCCGAGTAGGCAACATAGAGGACACAGCAAACCTCCAATCAGATGTAAATCAGGTCTTGCTATGGGATACAGAAAATAATATGGTATTTAATGAAGAAAAGTTCCAGCTCCTGGTCTACGGAAAAATTGAAAATATAAAAACGGAAACCACGTACAAAATGCATTCAGATTATACCCTAGAACACGCATGCCAAACATGCGGGCCGCATGCTACCTTTTGCAATCACACCTGCGGTCCGTTGCAATCACACCTGCGGTCCGTTGCAATCACACCTGCGGTCCGTTGCAATCACACCTGCGGTCTGTTGCAATCGCACCTGCGGTCCGTTGCAATCACACCTGCGGTCCGTTGCAATCACACCTGCGGTCCGTTGCAATCACACCTGCGGTCCGTTGCAATCACACCTGCGGTCCGTTGCAATCACACCTGCGGTCCGTTGCAATCACACCTGCGGTCCGTTGCAATCACACCTGCGGCCCGTTGCAATCACACCTGCGGCCCGTTGCAATCACACCTGCGGTCCGTTGCAATCACACCTGCGGTCCGTTGCAATCACACCTGCGGTCCGTTGCAATCACACCTGCGGTCCGTTGCAATCACACCTGCGGCCCGTTGCAATCACACCTGCGGTCCCTTGCAATCACACATGCGGTCCGTTGCAATCACACCTGCGGTCCGTTGCAATCACACCTGCGGTCCGTTGCAATCACACCTGCGGTCCGTTGCAAGCACACCTGCGGTCCGTTGCAATCACACCTGCGGTCCGTTGTAAGCACACCTGCGGCACGTTGCAAGCACACCTGCGGCACGTTGCAAGCACACCTGCGGTCCGTTGCAAGCACACCTGCGGTCCGTTGCAAGCACACCTGCGGTCCGTTGCAATCACACCTGCGGTCCGTTGTAAGCACACCTGCGGCACGTTGCAAGCACATCTGCGGTCCGTTGCAAGCACACCTGCAGTCCGTTGCAAGCACACCTGCGGTCCGTTGCAATCACACCTGCGGTCCGTTGTAAGCACACCTGCGGCACGTTGCAAGCACATCTGCGGTCCGTTGCAAGCACACCTGCAGTCCGTTGCAAGCACATCTGCGGTCCGTTGCAAGCACACCTGCAGTCCGTTGCAAGCACACCTGCGGTCCGTTGCAAGCACACCTGCGGTCCGTTGCAAGCACACCTGCGGTCCGTTGCAATCACACCTGCGGTCCGTTGTAAGCACACCTGCGGCACGTTGCAAGCACATCTGCGGTCCGTTGCAAGCACACCTGCAGTCCGTTGCAAGCACATCTGCGGTCCGTTGCAAGCACACCTGCAGTCCGTTGCAAGCACACCTGCGGTCCGTTGCAAGCACACCTGCAGTCCGTTGCAAGCACACCTGCGGCACGTTGCAAGCACACCTGCGGTCCGTTGCAAGCACACCTGCGGTCCGTTGCAATCACACCTGCGGCCCGTTGCAAGCACATCTGCGGCACGTTGCAAGCACACCTGCGGTCCGTTGCAAGCACACCTGCGGCACGTTGCAAGCACACCTGCGGTCCGTTGCAAGCACATCTGCGGTCCGTTGCAAGCACACCTGCAGTCCGTTGCAAGCACACCTGCGGTCCGTTGCAAGCACACCTGCAGTCCGTTGCAAGCACACCTGCGGCACGTTGCAAGCACACCTGCGGTCCGTTGCAAGCACACCTGCGGTCCGTTGCAATCACACCTGCGGCCCGTTGCAAGCACACCTGCAGTCCGTTGCAAGCACACCTGCGGCACGTTGCAAGCACACCTGCGGTCCGTTGCAAGCACACCTGCGGCACGTTGCAAGCACACCTGCGGTCCGTTGCAATCACACCTGCGGCCCGTTGCAAGCACACCTGCGGTCCGTTGCAAGCACACCTGCGGTCCGTTGCAAGCACACCTGCGGTCCGTTGCAATCACACCTGCGGTCCGTTGTAAGCACACCTGCGGTCCGTTGCAAGCACACCTGCGGCACGTTGCAAGCACACCTGCGGTCCGTTGCAAGCACACCTGCGGTCCGTTGCAAGCACACCTGCAGTCCGCATAAAGGATACTGTAATTTGGTCATTTAACGGCCAAAATTGCAGTTTTTATCATTTAAACTATTACCTTTTAATTTATTATTAAAAATAGGTGTATTATGTTTTAAATTATTAATAATAATAAAATATAATTATTTGATTTGTCGTTAAAAAGGTGTCAAGCCTCAGGACAAAACAATAAAAATGATTGAATAGTCGTAAATAAATGTTCATTTTGAACTTTTGTAATTTTTTTGTACAATGTATTTGTTGATGTTGCATAGACGTCTATGTTGCCTTTTACATTTTTTTCTTTTGTTAAACTATTTCATTACTTTGCATTCATGAATGTGGCGAGCCGCACTACCATTTGCATGCACACTGTATGTTGCTAAATTTAAGTAATAAAAATATTTTGCAATAATTTTTATTAAATGATTTCAATTAGTTGTGTGTGTGACCCCGTATGGCCCTTGGGGGACCATCAGTTTAACATGCCTTCCATAGAACGAAAAAAGCAATGTAAAGGATCTGGGTGTACTCATGTCGGAAGACCTTACCTTTAAAGAACACAATAAAGTAGCCGTCACAACTGCAAGAAAAATGACAGGTTGGATAACAAGAACTTTTCACACTAGAGATGCTATACCGATGTTGATACTTTTCAAAACGCTTGAGCTCTCTAGAGTGGAGTACTGCTGCACAATGACAGCCCCTTTCACAGCTGGAGAAATTACTGACCTGGAGAGCGTGCAGAGATCCTTTACTGCTAGAATCCACTCAGTAAAACATCTAAACTATTGGGACCGACTAAAGAGCCTAAATCTGTATTCCCTTGAGCGCAGGCGGGAGAGATACATAATAATTTACACGTGGAAAATATTAGAGGGGCTGGTCCCAAACCTGCACACAGAAATAACATCACATGAGACCAGAAGGCATGGCAGGATGTGCAGAATACCCCCGTTGAAAAGCAGAGGTGCAACAGGTACTCTGAGAGAGAACTATCAACATCAGAGGTCCGAGACTGTTCAACACGCTTCCACTACACATAAGGGGCATAACTGGCCGACCCTTCACAATGTTCAAGAGAAAACTGGATAAGCACCTCCAAATGATATCTGATCAACCAGGCTGTGATTTATACGACAGGCTGCGAGCAGCACAGTCCAACATCCTAGTTGACCAGTCCCAACAACGATGAGGCCTGATCAAGGACCGGGCCACGGGTACGTTGAGCCCCGAAATCATCACAAGGTAACCACAAGGTAAGGTACTCGGTTGTTAGTCGATTAGTGGGCACTTTTCCATGGAAAAGCCGTCGGGTAAGGCTTAACATGAGCGAGGGGAAGGTCCAGCTCTCACAGTACTCAGGAACCAGCTCATCGCCTCACACTTAACCACCAAACAACGGACTATAAACAACAGTTCGCGAAATTATTGAGTAGAAAACAGTTGCAAATGGAGCAACTTATGGGTCACCAGACAGCTGATTGGTGCCAGACACCTGATTGGTGCCACACAGCTGATTGGTGCCAGACACCTGATTGGTGCCACACAGCTGATTGGTGCCAGACAGCTGATTGGTGCCAGACACCTGATTGGTGCCACACAGCTGATTGGTGCCACACAGCTGATTGGTGCCATACAGCTGATTGGTGCCACACAGCTGATTGGTGCCATACAGCTGATTGGTGCCAGACACCTGATTGGTGCCACACAGCTGATTGGTGCCAGACACCTGATTGGTGCCACACAGCTGATTGGTGCCAGACAGCTGATTGGTGCCATACAGCTGATTGGTGCCACACAGCTGACTGGTGCTAGACAGCTGACTGGTGCCAGTCGAAGTGTCAGTATAAGTCTTGCTTGGGAAGGTGTCAGTATAAGTCTTGCTTGGGAAGGTGTCAGTATAAGTCTTGCTTGGGAAGGTGTCAGTGTAAGTCTTACTCAGGAAGGTGTCAGTGTAAGTCTTGCTTGGGAAGGTGTCAGTATAAGTCTTGCTTGGGAAGGTGTCAGTGTAAGTCTTGCTTGGGAAGGTGTCAGTATAAGTCTTGCTTGGGAAGGTGTCAGTATAAGTCTTGCTTGGGAAGGTGTCAGTATAAGTCTTGCTTGGGAAGGTGTCAGTATAAGTCTTGCTTGGGAAGGTGTCAGTATAAGTCTTGCTTGGGAAGGTGTCAGTATAAGTCTTGCTTGGGAAGGTGTCAGTGTAAGTCTTGCTTGGGAAGGTGTCAGTGTAAGTCTTGCTTGGGAAGGTGTCAGTATAAGTCTTGCTTGGGAAGGTGTCAGTATAAGTCTTGCTTGGGAAGGTGTCAGTATAAGTCTTGCTTGGGAAGGTGTCAGTATAAGTCTTGCTTGGGAAGGTGTCAGTGTAAGTCTTGCTTGGGAAGGTGTCAGTGTAAGTCTTGCTTGGGAAGGTGTCAGTATAAGTCTTGCTTGGGAAGGTGTCAGTGTAAGTCTTGCTTGGGAAGGTGTCAGTATAAGTCTTGCTTGGGAAGGTGTCAGTGTAAGTCTTGCTTGGGAAGGTGTCAGTGTAAGTCTTGCTTGGGAAGGTGTCAGTGTAAGTCTTGCTTGGGAAGGTGTCAGTGTAAGTCTTACTTGGGAAGGTGTCAGTATAAGTCTTGCTTGGGAAGGTATCAGTGTAAGTCTTGCTTGGGAAGGTGTCAATGTAAGTCTTGCTTGGGAAGGTGTCAGTATAAGTCTTGCTTGGGAAGGTGTCAGTGTAAGTCTTGCTTGGGAAGGTGTCAGTGTAAGTCTTGCTTGGGAAGGTGTCAGTGTAAGTCTTGCTTGGGAAGGTGTCAGTGTAAGTCTTGCTTGGGAAGGTGTCAGTATAAGTCTAGCTTGGGAAGGTATCAGTATAAGTTACTTGGGGAGGTGTCAGTATAAGTCTTACTTGGGAAGGTGTCAGTGTAAGTCTTGCTTATTGAGGTGTCAGTGTAAGTCTTGTTTGCAGAGGTGTCGGGAAAATAAGAAGTTAGGATAAAGTTTAGTAAATTACTTGCCTAAAATACCAACTCCTCTCGTTACCAGAGACCAACGACTTCATTTGCAACACCCACACAGTCACTTGGGGGCTGGTAGACTGGTATACTACACCCACACAGTCACTTGAGATGGTAGACTGGTATATTACACCCACACAGTCACTTGGGGGCTGGTAGACTGGTATACTACACCCACACAGTCACTTGGGGGCTGGTAGACTGGTATACTACACCCACACAGTCACTTGAGATGGTAGACTGGTATATTACACCCACACAGTCACTTGGGGGCTGGTAGACTGGTATACTACACCCACACAGTCACTTGGGGGCTGGTAGACTGGTATACTACACCCACACAGTCACTTGAGATGGTAGACTGGTATATTACACCCACACAGTCACTTGGGGGCTGGTAGACTGGTATACTACACCCACACAGTCACTTGAGATGGTAGACTGGTATACTACACCCACACAGTCACTTGGGGGCTGGTAGACTGGTATACTACACCCACACAGTCACTTGGGAGCTGGTAGACTGGTATACTACACCCACACAGTCACTTGGGAGCTGGTAGACTGGTATACTGCACCCACACAGTCACTTGGTAGATGGTAGACTGGTATACTACACCTACACAGTCACCACCATAACACACTACACCCACCACCACCTCACACTACACCCACCACCAGCACCACACTACACCCACCACCACCACCACGACACTACACCCACCACCACGACACTACACCCACCACCACCACACAACACCCACCAGCACCACCACCACAACACTACACCCACCACCAACCACCACACTACACCCTCCACCACTACCACACTACACCCACCACCACCACCTCACACTACACCCCCACCACCAGCACACACTACACCCACCACCACCACCACAGTACACCCACCACACACTACACCTACCACCACCACACAACACCCACCACCACCACATACTACACCCACCACCACCGCACTACACCCCCCACACATTACACCCATCACCACCACACTACACCCACCACCACCACACACTACACCCACCATCACCATACACTACACCCACCACCACCACACACTACACCCACCACCACACACTACACCCACCACCACACACTACACCCACCACACACTACACCCACCACACACTACACCCACTACCACACACTACACCCACCACACACTACACCCACCACACACTACACTCACCACACCCACTACCACACACTACACCCACCACACACTACACCCACTACTACACACTACACCCACCACACACTACACCCACCACACACTACACCCAGTACCACACACTACACCCAGTACCACACACTACACCCACCACACACTACACCCACCACACACTACACCCACTACCACACACTACACCCACCACACACTACACCCACCACACACTACACCCAGTACCACACACTACACCCAGTACCACACACTACACCCACCACACACTACACCCACTACCACACACTACACCCACCACCACCACAACACTACACCCACCACCACACTACACCCACCACAACACTTCACACCCAACTCCCATCTCCACAATAATGAAATAATATTTTTCTGTGTATTACAATAATTACATTCTACGAACCATTTACTTACAACATTAACTGCCTTGAGTCATTCAAATTTCAAATGGTTTAACGTTGATGTACTCAATTACCTTAATTTTCTCCTATTGGTGACCGGAATGACCAAAATTTCGGGCATTTCGAATGCTCTCGTCTGATTATACACAGAGTTGATATTTCTTGTATTTATAGGTATAAACTGAGTTGTATGTTGCCTCAGTGGTCCAAGCGTTGGTTGGCCAGGCAGGGCTAAACCCCGCCCACTAATAATGACGTTATTGCTAAACCCCGCCCACTTACGATGACGTCATTGATAAGCCCCGCCCTCTTAGGATGACGTCATTGATAAGCCCCACCCTCTTAGGCTGACGTCATTGATAAACCCCGCCCTCTTAGGATGACGTCATTGATAAGCCCCTCCCCTCTAAGGATGACATCATTGCACTTCAGGTCATGACGTCACAGAAATGTTTCTTGGAGGTATGCTAACAGAATATGCTTGTCATATTTACCTATTTCGAAAGTCAATTACCATTGCGGTTCATATTTTAGCAGCAGCATATGTGTATATGTCCCGCTGCTTAAGACCAGGTCAACATTGTGTCATTTTAACATGATGACGTAGTTAACATTAAACTCTTAAACAATAAATACAAATTTGATGAGGTTAGGATCAGGAAAGACCTGGGTAAATACTGGTTTGTAAACACTGTTGTTGATTTTGTGGATCAAATTACTGAGTAACTTAATAGTCGGGATTGTTGTAGCATTTCAAGTGAAGGGTTTTTATACACACACTACACACACACACACACACACACACACACACACACACACACACACACACATATATATATATATATATATATATATATATATATATATATATATATATATATATATATATATATATGTCGTACCTAGTAGCCAGAACGCACTTCTCAGCCTACTATGCAAGGCCCGATTTGCCTAATAAGCCAAGTTTTCCTGAATTAATATATTTTCTCTAATTTTTTTCTTATGAAATGATAAAGCTACCCATTTCATTATGTATGAGGTCAATTTTTTTTTATTGGAGTTAAAATTAATGTAGATATATGACCGAACCTAACCAACCCTACCTAACCTATCTTTATAGGTTAGGTTAGGTTAGGTAGCCGAAAAAGTTAGGCTAGGTTAGGTTAGGTTGGTTAGGTAGTCGAAAAAACATTAATTCATGAAAACTTGGCTTATTAGGCAAATCGGGCCTTGCATAGTAGGCTGAAAAGTGCGTTCTGGCTACTAGGTACGACATATATATATATATATATATATATATATATATATATATATATATATATATATATATATATATATATATATATATATATATATTAGTATATTTTGGTAGCAGTCTTTCCTGTAGACATATTTTATTAAATATGACCGAAAAAGTAAGATTAATAATTCTAAAGAATTATTAATCTTACTTTTTCGGTCATATTTAATAAAATATATATATATATATATATATATATATATATATATATATATATATATATATATATATATATATATATATATATATAACCCCAAGGGCAGTTCGTCGTTGCCTTCAACCTCGGTCTAACAGTTCCTGCGACGGCGCTGGAACCAGTCGTATTGCCTTTCCATTGGAGACTTTCGGCGCCGTGGAAAGGGGGACCTGCTGCATGGGTGACAGCTTTTACCCTGTATCAACCTACCCTGCCTTTGCGCCCTGGAAAGGCCACTCCAGACTGGGCAGTAGGGTGACAACCAGAGCGCAACTCCAGTCTAACTCCAGTCTCCTAAGACTGATGGATGCCTACTACTACTACTCAGGGTTACCACCTCTGGTGCAATTGTAGGGACCCACAGCCTCGAAGAATAAAATAAAGAGTATTCAGAGAAGACCCACCACCACACACTACACCTACCACCACCACCACCACCATCACACACTACACCTACCACCACCACACACTACACCCACCACCACCACCATCACACACTACACACCACCACCACCATCACACACTACACCTACCACCACCACCACCATCACACACTACACCTACCACCACCACACACTACACCCACCACCACCACCATCACACACTACACACCACCACCACCATCACACACTACACCTACCACCACCACCACACACTACACTGCCTACCATTCTCCATAGTGTATAACAAATCACTGGCAACAGGGGATATTTGGAAAGCAGCTAACGTAGTCCCGATATACAAGAAAGGAGATAGACAGGAAGCACTGAATTACAGGCCTGTGTCCCTAACCTGCATACCATGCAAGCTGATGGAGAAGATTGTGCGAAGAAAGCTAGTGGAGCACCTGGAGCGAAAGAACTTTGTAACACAGCATCAACATGGATTCAGGGATGGCAGGTCCTGCCTCACAGGGTTACTTGAATTCTACGACCAGGCAACAAAAATAAGGCAAGAAAGAGTAGGGTGGGCAGACTATATTTTTGGATTGTCAGAAAGCCTTTGATACAGTACTACACAAGAGGCTAGTGAAAAAGCTGGAGATGCAGGCTGGAGTGAAAGGGAAGGTACTCCATTAGATAAAGGAGTACCTAAGCAACAGGAGACAACGAGTCAATGTGAGGGGTGAGGTCTCAGATTGGCGAGACGTTACAAGTGGAGTCCCGCAGGGGTCAGCCCTTGGACCTATACTGTTTCTGATATATGTAAATGATCTCCCAGAGGGTATAGAATCGTTTCTCTCAATGTTTGCCGATGATGCAAAAATTATGAGGAGGATTGAAACAGAGGATGATAGTAGGAGGCTACAAGGTGACCTAGATAGACTGAGTGAATGGTCCAACAAATGGCTGTTGAAGTTCAACCCGAGTAAATGCAAAGTAATGAAACTAGGCAGTGGAAACAGGAGGCCAGACACAGGTTACAGAATAGGAGATGAAGTACTTAATGAAACAGACAGAGAGAAAGATCTAGGAGTTGATATCACACCAAACCTGTCTCCTGAAGCCCACATAAAAAGAATAACATCTGCGGCATATGCGAGGCTGGCTAACATCAGAACAGCCTTCAGGAACCTGTGTAAGGAATCATTCAGAACCTTGTACACCACATATGTAAGACCAATCCTGGAGCATGCGGCCCCAGCATGGAGCCCGTACCTTGTCAAGCACAAGACGAAGCAGGAAAAAGTCCAAAGGTATGCCACTAGACTAGTCCCAGAACTAAGAGGCATGAGTTACGAGGAAAGGTTGCGGAAAATGCACCTTACGACACTGGAAGACAGAAGAGTAAGGGGAGACATGATCACAACCTACAAAATCCTCAGGGGAATCGACCGGGTAGAGAAGGATAAACTATTCAACACTGGTGGGACGCGAACAAGGGGACACAGGTGGAAACTGAGTACCCACATGAGCCACAGAGACGTTAGAAGGAACTTTTTCAGTGTCAGAGTAGTTAGTAAATGGAATGCATTAGGCAGTGATGTGGTGGAGGCTGACTCCATACACAGCTTCAAATGTAGATATGATAGAGCCCAGTAGGCTCAGGAACCTGTACACCAGTTGATTGACGGTTGAGAGGCGGGACCAAAGAGCCAGAGCTCAACCCCCGCAAGCACAAATAGATGAGTACAAATATGTGAGTACACGACACATGGGGGTGACGGTGGGATTGTCATTGAATACTTTAATATTTTCTTCTACCACCCCTATTCTGTTTTTTTATATTTTTTATTTTATTACATTGTTTTGGTGGCAAACACACGGGAAAAGCAGAACCCTCCCCCAACACACACATATAGCAGTCAGTGTTCGAAGACCTCCCCCCAGCTCCTAGGAGGTTGAGTGCACGCATTTCCTCTCTGAACTGCGACACTGAGGCGCTGGAACAGGAAACTCGCCGCTCTTGAGTCTTTAGTTTTCCCAATGAGTTCCTCACCCACCTTCTTTAGGAACTTAAGTGAACATTTACCCCAGGCGCCCAGAGTCTCAGAGCCTATCGGCACGAACCTGTAACAACGTTCTAGGTCCCTGTACTTGTTGATTTTCTGGGTATCCCTGAAGGTGGCCGCTCCGCCTCCCTCAACTGTGCTGTAAGGTAGATAGGTATCAGCCAATGTGGATGCACACGTGTAGTCCCACACGACCTGTTTACCTTCCCTCCACGGCTGCGGGGTGACTCCATCTGGGCGTTTTTGGCTGTTGTCAGGTCTGCACAACTGAGGTTCCCTTTGTGCTGGACACCCAGCTGTAGCCAAACTTCTCCTGATGATGTCATTGACTGCTTCATGTCTGGCAATCTTTCCCTGTGTCTTACGACAGATGAGACCATGGCTGCCGTATTGGTCTGCCCGTGCATGGCCGCAAATACACCGGTGCTCGGTGGAGATAGGGGCGGCAAGGCGCAGAGCAACACCAATACTTAGGGTCCGATGGTCCAGGCGGGTGCCCAAGGCGGAATTAGGGACTGCCAACAGGAAGTCCCCGGCATGGGGAGCTTGCACAGCTAGAAGACGCGCTTTGTCCTTCCTGGAAGCTGCCTCCAGCAATGATGTGGCGATGTTCTCCACTATGGGGCTATCCTATTTGGCCTGTTTACCGTCGTTTGGAAAAGTTGGTCGAGGATGAGAGTTGACAAGAGTGTCCCACTGACTAGCTCCTTCCGCGAATTTGGTATCATGAATCCCAATGGAGTTCCTTAGGTATTCTGGTAGTATCTCCTTAACTAATTCACCTGTTGCACTGGTCGAGGATAAGAATGCCGGCAATGCTAACTGTGTCGCCTTGCGAATACCTATACCCCCCGAGTCTAACTGGGATCGTTGCTTGGTCCCATTGGTCATCTTGCAGGGAGAGGTTTAACACTTTCACAGTTATTGTCTTTAGGAGTGAATCGTATTCCGTTAATTTTGGGCTGTCAAAGGAGGGAGCACACCTGAGGAAATAGGTCAGTCTGGGCAAAGCCAGGCACCTTGTGAGAAGGTACAAAGCATCGTGAGCATCCAAAGCCCCTATTCTTCCCTTCATCCTCCTCAGGTCGTCCAGCATTTCTTCGAGGACTACCTCAATAGCGATTATATATATATATATATATATATATATATATATATATATATATATATATATATATATATATATATATATATGCGAACAAGCCTGAATGGTCCCCAGGACAATATGTAACTGAAAACTCACACCCCAGAAGTGACTCGAACCCATGCTCCTGGGAGTATGGGTTCGAGTCACTTCTGGGGTGTGAGTTTTCAGTTATATATATATATATATATATATATATATATATATATATATATATATATATATATATATATATATATATATATATATATATATATATATATATATATCCTACCCACTATATTCTACCCACTTCAAGACTCCGCTCCAATATAGAAGCATCAAGAAATATGAGCCAATAGGCCCTTTGCAGTTACTTCATTCTTCCCTTTAATTATATATATATATATATATATATATATATATATATATATATATATATATATATATATATATATATATATACCTGGGCCATCGGAGCCTTGAAACAACCCACCAGAGTGGAAGCCCGGACCTCTTAACCGCTATGCTGCTGATCATCCACAATAAGAGAGAGGATCCTAAAGTGGGTGCCTCTTTAGCATGGAGGTATTAGGTGATCCGTGTCCTAGTCAAACATAGCATTCACTTGGTCCATCGGAGCCTCAGGGAATGCCTAAAGGCTCAATTGGGCACCAGTTGCGAGTCTTTTGAGATCCTCTCTTATTGTATGTTCAGTAGCATTGTGGTTAGAGTTACGGGATACTGCTTTCATGGTCTGTGGTTCGAGCCTCTGATGTCTGTGTATAGTTAGGCGTGGGTTACGTTAGGTGTTTAGCTTCTGTTTGCAATTATTTGTGTTTGAAGTACGTCTGTAAAGCATTTATAACGTTGCGTTTCGAACAGAGGTCGTCAGCAAAACACTGTTCGAGAAGTGTTCGAACGTCGTCAGTTGTGAGTCCAGTACTGTTTTTCATTCATAAACATGCGGGTTGGCGGCTGGATCAACGAGTATTTGGTCCTTGTTGATGAAGACGGGTGGATTTATGAGTTAAAAACGCTTCACAACTGATTTGAACAATGCTTCGCTGATGAGGTTTCTTTGAACCACAACGCTGTAAATGCCAGCCCGTCCTCCAAACAAAGATCCAAAAGTGATTCCATGCTCCCGCCAAACCCCCTGTTTATGAATGAAAAGCGGTTTACACACGACTCACAACTGCTGACGTTCGAACATATCCGGAACAAGTGCTTCACTGACGAATTTTGTTCGAATCACAACGCTATAAATGATCAGCCCGTCCTCCAAACAAAGATCCAAAAGTGATTCCATCCTCCCGCCAAACCCCCTGTTTATGAATAAAAAGCGGTTTACACACGACTCACAACAGATTTCGTTCGAACACTTCCGGAACAAGTGCTTCACTGACGAGTTTTGTTCGAACCACATCGCTATAAATGCTTCACCCACGTACTACAAATGCAAATAATCGCCAACCGAACCTAAATACCTAACCTAACCTATCCTATGCCTATACATGCACAATATGCTAATATATTATAATATTAATTTATATTTGAGAAAATTCTTGTTTTGAATGAACAGCATGTTAAAATTTATTAATGCGTCTGTGGGGTCGACCGCTGGATGTATTTAATGGACTTGAGTCGAGGATAGGTTGAAATGATTCACCCACTTACTACAAATACAAATAATCGCCAACAGAACCTAAACACCTAACCTAACCTATCCTATGCCTATATATACACAATATGCCAATATATTATAATATTAATTTATATTTGAGAAAATTCTTGTTTTGAATGAACAGCATGTTAAAATTTATGAATGCGTCTGTGGGGTTGACCGCTGAATGTAATGGACTTGAGTCGAGGACGGGTTGGTAAATGCTTCACCCACGTACTACAAATACAGTTACACGTAAACAAAACCTAAACCCCTTACCTAACCTAACTAAACACAGAACTTTAATATACAGTAATATTAACTTATGAGAACCAACCTGTCTGTAATACACAGCATGATACAGCGATCAATGATCTTTGGGGCCGGGCGCCATGCAGGATGGCATGGGGGGACGAGTTGTGGGAGATAGTACACTGAAGACACTGTTAGTGCTGGACTGTTAGTGACAGAAATATCCTGCAGTGCAGCATAGGAATATTGTCTTAAAGTCAGTCTGACAATTTAAGTATTTATAGATGAGTGTTTGAAGCCTCATCACTAACGTAGCCTCACGGAGCAATTTGGACGCCCTCGCCTCAAAATATATAAAAGTATGGAACGCATTTTGGCAACAGCCTCCTGACCAAAACAAATTCTCATTAATAATTCAAAAATCTTGTAAAGGTTTTTCTAATAGCACAACAATCTTTAATAGAAGTATAGAATACTCGTATTATTACAGACACGAGAACAGAAAAACCGCAGTTTCTCACTTGCAGACTCCAGGGACTCTGGGACAGATCCCATAGTATAGCCTAAGGTGCATCCCTAGGCTAGTCCGTCCGTCCGTCCATATCCACGGACGCGGATTCGATCCCCAAATGCCAGCTTTATATTTCTTCATACATATAACACGTTCTTGGTATTTCGCTGCCCTCAAAAATATACTTTAACAATTGACACGAAAAAAAAAGTTTCCTCGCCCGCACCAGGCCACAATATCTCGCCCCGGACGAGAGTGAATATATAGAATCTTGGTGTGTGTCTGTCTTTGGTATCTTAACTGCAGTCAGTAAGTTACATCAACAGTGTAGAGACAGACTCAAGGCTCTTAGAACTGTAGTGGGCTACAGCCCTAAATACGGTGTTAATATTAGAATAGCAAAAATGATGTACTTAGCATATATACGGTCTCTGATAGGCTATCATGCACCAGCTTTAGTCCTGCAAAATGGCAAATGTATTGATAGACTGGAAAAAATGCAAAATGAAGCACTCAGAGTTATATTTGACTGTCCTATAACTACCAAAGTTCTCAATATGCGGAAAGAATTAAATATACCTAGCATTCAAGATAGTATATTTGAAATTAATCTTATGATGTAACTAAAGCTTCTGCGTGATAACAAAAACAACATTGTGTCAGTTGAACAGTTAGAACACATACGACATGGAACCAGCGAGTCTAAATAAATTCAAAGAACAGCCACTCATATTAAAATGATGGGACTGTACCATGTATATACAGATGTAAGAGTATAACACTTCCTTCCACCCTGGCAGATTGTACCTTTTGACATCCTGACCCCTGCATACCCCATCAGGAAACTAATCACAAACAACCCTCATGCTCAGCTTGCTGCTAAATTAAGGCCCATAGAACATATTCACAATATACAAACTGAAACAACATAGCACAGACCATATACACTGACGGATCACTCAATACAGCTACAGGGAGGGCAGGAAGTGCTGTTATTGCTCATCAGCCTTATGGCAGCACAACTTAAAGAAATATAAGAGTTAGTAACTGGGCATCCACAATGCAAGCCGAGTTGGTAGCAATACTGGTAGCACTCGAAATTATTGACAACACTGAAGTAGACAGCTTAATTATTTCCGACTCCCTTTCCTCACTACGAGCAATAAACATTTTGCAATCAAGTAATAACGTGCTTGTCTTGGAAGCTAGACGTAGATATATAGGCATACCTACCAAGAGGGTAAATATAAAAATGTTGTGGATTCCTTCTCACATTGGCCTGTAGGAACATGACAAAGTTGACGCCCTTGCTAAGGCTGCAGTAAATAAAGACAGTGTTGAAGGGAATCTTGAGTTATCAAATAGGTCCCTTAAAAGTGTCATTAGTCGAGAACTCTTGCATGAATTTGAAGAAAGTAGAACAGTGCAAACTGGAACTAGCAGGTCCATTGTTTATCACAATGAAATGTGTGAAGTAAAACATGTGTATGGGGCAAGTAACAAAGTCAGTAGACTAACAGATGTTGTCACAGCTCGTATAAGACTTGGCTACAAGTATCTCTGGCAGTTGGGCTTGTATAGGGATCTAGATGAAGTAAAGTGTAAAGTGTGTGGACAAAGACAGGGACACACACTCGAACACTATATCTTGGATTGTAGTAAAATTGAGCCATTTAGAGATAAATCTAAGCTCACGCTGTGATATGGCAACCTATCTTATTACCATGGATAAATTACCTGAAATCCTTGCACTATATCCATATTTCGCTTCCAGTAGATAAACGACATATGAGATTCAGAAACAAGTAGTGTATTGTGAAGACTAATAATAAACAGAAGCTCCCCTATGACTGTAATATCTCCATTGCTCAAAAAAATTGTGTGTTGGCGATAAGACCGACCATTAATGTATAATGATTTACTGTAAATGTATAGTTCTTGAAATAGAACATTCTCTGCAACTAGCTGACATTGTAACTATAAGGTGTGAAGGATAGATGAAATTGTTTATGTAATAATCTAAGATGAGGTCTGATAAAGACCTTTTGTGTTCTCTGTAATGCTTTTTGCGCTACCGCTCACAGGATGAGTATAGGGTGCACAATAAACTAGCCGAGTAAGTAAGCCCAGTAGGCTCATGAATCTGTACACCAGTTGATTGACAGTTGAGAGGCGGGACCAAAGAGCCAGCTAGCTCAACCACCGCAAGCACAACTAGGTGAGCACACAATGCTCCCAGATAGACCCCCAAAGAGCCAAACTAACCGAATAGATAAATCTTGTCTACAAAAAAAGATACTGTAGACTAAGACTGAACCAAGCACAACAAAACAGCTTCGCCAGCTTCACCTAACGTTTCCTCAGGTAGGAAGCTTACCGCAATCTCCTACGACGCGTCCAGGTCAACATGGCAATTTTATGTGATCTAAAGCACAGGATTGGAAGCCGCGGAGCACCGCATCTGTCACGTCGACAACCCGTTGTGGGGGGTGGGGCAGGCCGGCGGTGTGTGCAGGGGACTCTAGCCCTTGTGTCAGGCGCCCGCAAGGCTCCTACTCCCAACATAACGCACACACTGCTTCGCTTGTCGCGTTGCTATAAGGCTGGATTTCCCCGGCGAATCTTTGGCATCCACGCTCTTATGGGTTTGCTGAATAGGTTACGACGTTGTTTACTGGTGAATGATGTCATGAGAGGCTTCCCATGTGTGGTTATTGGGGAGGGGGGGGAGGGGAGGGTTGTTTGTGTCGGGGGTTGGGGGCGGGGGAACGGAAGGGGGGTGTAGGGGAAGGAGATAGAGGAGAGGGGAAGATATCATAGGTCTGGCAGCGAGGACTCCCAGCTGATCAGTGTTGCGGTACGAGGCACCGACAGAGGCGCTGGCGGGCCGGCGGCCAGTCTGCCACTAACATCAGGCAAGGAAACATCGTCGTCGTTCTCGCCATCACCCTCAATTACCCATCGCTCTCGTCACTCCAGCCATTATTAACATCAAGCACATCGTTGAAATCATACGAACAATGCAATCCATTCGTTATTAAGGAAGACTGCGTAACAGTGGCGTCGGTGCGTTTGAGCAGCAATTGAATTTCAACCTCAAAGCGAACGAGTGACAATCTATTTCCTCTATGCTATATTCCTTTCTATATAACTGTTAAAAGCTAGTCAAACAAGATCGTATGAA
The DNA here is from genome assembly GCF_040958095.1 of Procambarus clarkii. Lineage (NCBI taxonomy): Eukaryota > Metazoa > Arthropoda > Malacostraca > Decapoda > Cambaridae > Procambarus > Procambarus clarkii. The sequence continues at coordinate 32,159,165 of NC_091192.1, forward strand.
ATACGTATATATTTTTAAAGTACAAAGACACGAGGAAATATATATATATATTAAGAGATTTAAACCAGTTAATTTAAGCACAATACAAGATCACTTTGATAAGTTTGGACTGAATCTTGGGTTAAGCTTTGTGACGCGGGATCAAGATGTCCTCAGGCTTGCAGTACACCGTCACAGTCCTAGCAACAGTCGGGTACACACACGCTAGCAACCGTCACACGTTCACACAATAGCTACCGTCACACTTATACGTTAGCAACCGTCACACACCCCCATCAACGGTCACACACCCAGCAACCGTCACACACCCCCAACAACGGTCACACCCAGCAACCGTCACACACACCCAACAACGGTCACACACCCAGCAACCGTCACACACCCCCAACAACGGTCACACCCAGCAACCGTCACACACACCCAACAAGCATCACACACGCTAGCAACCGTCACAGGTTCACACTAGCTACCGTCACACACGTTAGCAACCGTCACACGTTCACACAACCGTTATACGTTCACACACTAGCTACCGTCACACGTACACACAACCGTCACAAGTACACATTAGCAACTGTCACAAGTTCACTAGCAACCGTCACACGTTCACACTCAACAACCGTCACACGTTCACACCCAACAACCGTCACACGTTCACACACCCAACAACCGTCACACCCACCCACCCAACAGCCGTCACACGCAACAACCGTAACACACCCAACAACCGTAACACACCCAACAACCGTCACACACACCCAACAACCGTAACACACCCAACAACCGTAACACACCCAACAACCGTCACACGCAACAACCGTAACACACCCAACAACCGTAACACACCCAACAACCGTCACACGCAACAACCGTAACACACCCAACAACCGTAACACACCCAACAACCGTCACACGCAACAACCGTAACACACACACACACACCCAACAACCGTAACACACCCAACAACCGTCACACACACCCAACAACCGTAACACACCCAACAACCGTCACACACACCCAACAACCGTAACACACCCAACAACCGTCACACACACCCAACAACCGTAACACACCCAACAACCGTAACACACCCAACAACCGTAACACACCCAACAACCGTCACACGCAACAACCGTAACACACACACACACACACCCAACAACCGTAACACACCCAACAACCGTAACACCCAACAACGGAGGCAGCGCTCCTAAACAAGGGGTCACAAGCCCTGCCACATAACGGTCCGTCACACCTGGTACCGTCCGCCGGCAGCCTCCAGCGGCCGTCACACTACTGTAAAGGCCCGTCACAACTGGAGTCTCCGTTACACATGTACCCCATCGCCCTCTGTTACATGGATATCGTCACAGCCATGCCTGTCACCTGTTACCCAATTAGAGATTACACAGGTGAGATATGCATCTTCCAAGATTTTTCTCTGATAGGCTTTTCTATTTGGATTTTGTTCCTTAAATGGTTTTTCTTTTGAGTTTTTCAGCAAGATTTTGATTGGAGTTCTTATCGTATTGTTGTAACTTCTCCTGTGGGAGTTTATGATTTTTTTTTTATATTATTCTCACAGATTCGCTTATGACAGCCCTGATAGGCTGTCACCATTGAGCTAAAACTCAACTCCGCAGATAAGCACGTGTACACACCAACAGAAACGATTGGGCATAGGTTTCTTGGAGTTAAGACAGTTGTTGTGGGCTATATGAACCTGCACTTAGGCTTACCTCGTAAGCTTAAGTACAGGTTCCTCCCCCCCACCCCCCACCCCTCCCTGATAACGGGAATTAGTAACAATTGCTGTCATTTAACTGCATTTATTTCCCCTCTATTTTATAACCAAATATATTTGATAATCGCTTTATGTATAGAAGAAAATCAATTTCTAATTCAAATGGCTGTCTTTGAATATCCTCAGAATTTGGATATACAATGGTCAGGTGCCATCTCGCCCTGGCTTGCTAATTTCCATTTTAATGGCCTTTTATTTATAAATAGGTTTCCGTTATCCGAATTACTTCATTCCTAGTTATTGTTTACTCAATATTTATTATATTTGAAATAAATTTCAAGGACAATTATAAGCAAGAATAGTCTTTTCTGTATATTAAATGCAATCAATATGGATTATTTAGTGACAAAATTTTTTCTTTAACTTTACAAGAAAACTAAGTGATTAACAGATATATGTACAAAACATTTTGAAATTAAATTTAAAGTAGCCTATTTGGAATAAAGTTAGTTTACTTTAAATTTTGAAGTAGATTTCATGGAGAAAAAGTTACTAAATTTAAATTGTTAATATTATAAGCTTTTTTTAGAATGAAAATTTAGAGGAACTAAGATTAAATGTGAAGAAGTTCATTCTCGTAAATAATATTTTTATATATATGTTAAATTTTTTTTTAGGCTGTACTTGCTAGTAGTTGGCATTTTGAACTGTCAATTGAACTCTCAATCGTTCTTACATCAGAACGATTGAACCGAAATTTATTGAACTTGTTTTGCAAATTTTGATAAAAATGTTGTATAGTTAATAGCCTGGAATGCACAATTTGATTTGACTATTAAGTCCTATTAACTATGAGGTTATTAATTAAGGTCTTTGCTAGCTTACCAACACTAGCAGTTAGTTTTCATTGTGATATATGGCAAGGCGGGGATTTATAAAGCACTTACGTCCCCACTTACGAAACCTGTACATCTTTCCTCAATAATTTTTGCTTAGTGTGTATTTATTAATTAGTTTACACGCTTGTAAACTTCACAACCCAAGAGTTTACATCGTTAAAACCTCGCTATAACGCCCCGGAGCTCAATCACTGTTTAAAAGATACAAACTTAAACCGCTATGATTGAGGGGAAAAGATGCACAGGTTTCGTAAGTGGACACGTAATTCTTAATGAATGTAAGTGCCCACTAAAAGTACACACCTTCTTCCAAGTGACGATGATGAAGGTCAATAGGCTTGGGAACCTGTACACTATTTGAGAGGCGGAACCAAAGAGTCCACAAGAACAATTAGGACAACACACACACACACCAACCAGCCCAAACATTAGAATATACAGACCGCACTAAATAGGGCGACAGGGTATATTTTGGGTATATATTTAATCAATAATTGCTGTCTGGGTGGGTGTAGTCCTGGGCGTAGGGTCTTGTACCAGGGGAAACTAGTAGGGGAAGACTGAACATGATAAATGATTCTGTGGGAAGGGAAAGCCTCTAAAACCTGCTAACACGAGTCATCTAGTCCTGCACCCACCTGTGTACCACAAAATATTAATAATAATAATAATAATAATAATAATAATAATAATAATAGGGAGTCATTGGGAACAATGCAGCCATTTGAACCAGCATTGTAGTGAATACCAGACGCTTGCCTTAACCCATTCGGCCACGATAGGGTAAAAGCTATTCAACCCAGAACACTGCCGGGTCCACAAAGAGTGTGTGGAGGAACTGCTGGCGCCACAACCAGGTTTTACGAACAGCCCGCCTACACTCTGGTCTGTGTGTAATCGAATTCTCTACTAAATACCCTTTCTTCAGGACACAAAGAAGTCACAACAGCGTGATATATCAATGAGAAAATCATTTGGAGCAATAAGTACGCTGAGAACTCTAACAACAAGGGCCCAAGATTTTTCAACATTCTTCCTCCGCACATAAGGGGCATAACAGACCGACCTCTCAGTGTTCAAATGAGAACTTGACAAACACCGTCAATGGGGTATTTGATCAACCAGGTTGTGACTCATATCTGGCTGCAAGCAGCCGCGTCGAACAGCCTAGTTTACCAGACCACCAGCCAGGAGGCCTGGTCAGAGACCGGGCCGCGGGTACGTTGATCCTCGGATAGGTAACCGAAATGTAAGACTCCTGTTTACCTTGCGGGTACCTTGCGGGTACCTTGCGGTGGTTCCGAGGATCAACGTCTCCGTGGCCCACCCAGGATACAACCCGTTCTCGCACTTTCTTATAGTCAATATTGACTTATTTAATACGTGCATATGTGACATCCTAAACATACTAGTTTACATTGAAAAGCTTCATAGAAAACACCTACCTTACCAAACCTTCTTAGTATGTTAAGATAAGCATATTATTGCTTCGTAATTACAATTATTACTTAACCTATACCTATAATAGGTTAAGTAATAATTGTAATTACGAAGCAATAAGATGCTTATCTTAACATATTAAGAAGGCTAGGTAAGGTCGGTGTTTTCTATGAAGCTTTTCAAGGTAAACTAGTATGTTTAGTATGTCACATATGCACGTATTTAATAAGTCAATATTGACTATACGAAAGTGCGAGAACGGGTTGCAGGCTACTGATTAGAGACCAGTAGCCTGGTTGTCTGGTCAACTTGCTTAGCTACATATAATGTGGGGTTCAGTCCCTGAGCCCATTATGTGCCTCTAACCCTTTCCACTACCGCCCATAAGATAGGTATGGGGTGCACAATAAATGAACTAAACTAAAAAACTGGTCAACAAAGTTGTTAGACGTAGGTGTTCAATGCCTGACCAATGAATCACAGCCCGGCTGATCAAATATTCCTTTGAGGGAGGTTACCAAGCTTTCCTTTGAACACCGTGAGGGGTCGGCCAGTTATGCCCCATATGTTTGTTTAAAATTGTTTCTCAATGTGTCTCTTTGAATCGCAGCTTTTCACGAGGCTATTCTGCACATCCTGCCATGCCGCCTTGTCTCATGTGGTGGTTTTTCCGTGTGCAGATTTGGAACCAGTCCCTCTAATATTTTCCATGTGTAAATTATTTTCCCGTGTCTCCAGTTTTCACTCGTGATCATTAGTTTTGCTGATGATATTGGCAAATACTTCTCTTTTACCTACTGTGGCAATTTCTCTTGGGATTTTATGCATCGCGATCATGTCTTTTCTCTGCCGTCTCTTAGATAATGTAGTATAATGCAGCTCCCTCAGTTTCTCCACATAATACTCCTATCTTTTCGGATCAGGAATTAATAAGATTTGCGCCATGTCTCTGAATCCATGGAACATACCTGGAGAGGGTTTCGAGAATTCTTCTACTCCCGAGGTCTTGTTCTTTCAAGGTTCATTTCTTTGAGCCCTTATGCCCCCTTCTCTCGCAATTCTGGGACGAGACTCGTTGCAAACTTTTGAAACTTTGAGTTTTCTTAAGCGTATTTTTCTTTAGATTATATGTGTGTACTCGCCTATTTGTGCCTAGAGGATCGAGCATTGACTCTGGGATCCCGACTTTAGCCATCGGTTGTTTATTGCAATGACTCCTGTCCCATTTCCCTATCATTTCTTGTTTTAAAATTATGAATAGAGTTTGCTTCCACAACCATTTTCCCACTACTCTCACGCTAAAAGAAAACTTCCTAACATCTCTGTGATTTATCTCAGTTTCCAGCTTCCACCCATGTCCCCTCGTTCTGTTACTATTCCGTGTGAACATTTCTTCTGTTTCCACTCTGTCAATTCCCCTGAGTAATTTCTACGTTCCTATCATATCTTCCCTCTCCCTTCTTTTTTCTAGTGTCATAAGGTTAAGGTTGTGTGTGTGTGTACTCACCTAGTTGTGCTTCCGGGGGTTGAGCTTCGGCTCTTTGGTCTCGTCTCTCAACCGTCAATCAACAGGTGTACAGGGTCCTGAGCCTATTGGGCTTTATCACATCTACACTTAAAACTGTGAATGGAGTCAGCCTCCACCACATCACTTCCTAATGCATTCTGACTCTAAACAAATTCTTTCTAATGTATTTATGGCTCATTTGGGCACTCAATTTCCACCTGTGCCCCCTTGTGTGTGTGTGTGTGTGTGTGTGTGTGTGTGTGTGTGTGTGTGTGTGTGTGTGTGTGTGTGTGTGTGTGTGTGTGTTTACTATTTGCGCCTGCAGGATCGAGCTGCTAGCTCTTGGACTCCCGCCTTTATAACGGCTGTACTGACTCCCAACCTATATTAATCTTATATTAATTACACATATATTTCTCTTGCACACACTCCCCCAGGAAGCATCCCGTAGCAGCTGTCTAACTCCCAGGTACCTATTTACTACCAGGTGAATAGAGGCAGACAGCGACTGAAACTCTGCTCAATTGTTTCTGCCTCGGCCGGGAATCGAACCCGGGCTCTTAGGACTACGACCCCTCCCCCCCCCATTCCCAGACCGCCGTCTACTCAGCCGCGTATGAGAGTGTATTTGTACAAGAGAAAGTGTGTGTGTGTGTGTGTGTGTGTGTGTGTGTGTGTGTGTGTGTGTGTGTGTGTGTGTGTGTGTGTGTGTGTGTATACTTCAAAACTTGGTTATTTTTCACTGACACATATATACACATATACCATGTATATATACACATATACCATACTTACTTCACAACTTGATTTTACCTTTCACTGACACGTATACCGTAAGTGTGTATACTGGTGGCACTTTATATAAGAGGTATACACGTGAGGCACTTACCCTTGGCTTCTTGTCTTACAGAACCTCCCCTGAGCCGGTTCACAAGGAGGAAGTCTGTGTTCGCGGAGGCCTACGACCCCGAGGAGGACGACGACGATGGCGAGAGGGTAAGTGTTGGTGTGGCCCCTTGTACACGTCACTGTGGCCCCTTGTACACGTCACTGTGGCCCCTTGTACACGTCACTGTGGTCCCTTGTACACGTTACTGTGGCCCCTTGTACACGTCACTGTGGCCCCTTGTACACGTCACTGTGGCCCCTTGTACACGTCACTGTGGCCCCTTGTACACGTCACTGTGGCCCCTTGTACACGTCACTGTGGCCCCTTGTACACGTCACTGTGGCCCCTTGTACACGTCACTGGTCTTTGTGCACGTCACTGTGGCCCCATGTGTACGTCACTGTGGCCCCTTGTGTACGTCACTGTGGCCCCTTGTGTACGTCACTGTGGCCCTTTGTGCACGTCAATGTGGCCCTTTGTACACGTCACTGTGGCCCCTTGTACACGTCACTGTGGCCCCTTGTGCACGTCACTGTGGCCCCTTGTACACGTCACTGTGGCCCCTTGTACACGTGACTGTGGCCCCTTGTGCACGTCACTGTGGCCCCTTGTACACGTCACTGTGGCCCCTTGTACACGTCACTGTGGCCCCTTGTACACGTCACTGTGGCCCCTTGTGCACGTCACTGTGGCCCCTTGTGCACGTCACTGTGGCCCCTTGTACACGTCACTGTGGCCCCTTGTGCACGTCACTGTGGCCCCTTGTGCACGTCACTGTGGCCCCTTGTGCACGTCACTGTGGCCCCTTGTGCACGTCACTGTGGCCCCTTGTGCACGTCACTGTGGCCCCTTGTGCACGTCACTGTGGCCCCTTGTGCACGTCACTGTGGCCCCTTGTGCACGTCACTGTGGCCCCTTGTACACGTCACTGTGGCCCCTTGTGCACGTCACTGTGGCCCCTTGTGCACGTCACTGTGGCCCCTTGTGCACGTCACTGTGGCCCCTTGTGCACGTCACTGTGGCCCCTTGTACACGTCACTGGTCTTTGTGCACGTCACTGTGGCCCCTTGTGTACGTCATTGTGGCCCTTTGTGCAAGTCAATGTGGCCCTTTGTATACGTGACTGTGGCCCTTGTGCACGTTACTGTGACTCCTTGTGCACGTCACTGTGGCCCTTGTACACATCACTGTGGCCCTTGTACACATCACTGTGGCGCTTGTACACGTCACTGTGGCCCCTTGTACACATCACTGTGGCCCTTGTACACATCACTGTGGCCCTTGTACACATCACTGTGGCCCTTGTACACGTCACTGTGGCGCTTGTACACGTCACTGTGGCCCCTTGTGCACGTCACTGTGGCCCTTGTACACGTCACTGTGGCCCCTTGTGCACGTCACTGTGGCCCTTGTACACATCACTGTGGCCCTTGTGCACGTCACTGTGGTCCCTTGTGCACGTCACTGTGGCCCCTTGTACACGTCACTGTGGCCCCTTGTGCACGTCACTGTGGCCCCTTGTGCACGTCACTGTGGCCCCTTGTGCACGTCACTGTGGCCCCTTGTGCACGTCACTGTGGCCCCTTGTGCACGTCACTGTGGCCCCTTGTGCACGTCACTGTGGCCCCTTGTGCACGTCACTGTGGCCCCTTGTGCACGTCACTGTGGCCCCTTGTGCACGTCACTGTGGCCCCTTGTACACGTCACTGGTCTTTGTGCACGTCACTGTGGCCCCTTGTGTACGTCATTGTGGCCCTTTGTGCAAGTCAATGTGGCCCTTTGTATACGTGACTGTGGCCCTTGTGCACGTTACTGTGACTCCTTGTGCACGTCACTGTGGCCCTTGTACACATCACTGTGGCCCTTGTACACATCACTGTGGCGCTTGTACACGTCACTGTGACCCTTGTACACGTCACTGTGGCGCTTGTACACGTCACTGTGGCCCCTTGTACACATCACTGTGGCCCTTGTACACATCACTGTGGCCCTTGTACACATCACTGTGGCCCTTGTACACGTCACTGTGGCGCTTGTACACGTCACTGTGGCCCCTTGTGCACGTCACTGTGGCCCTTGTGCACGTCACTGTGGCCCTTGTACACATCACTGTGGCCCTTGTACACATCACTGTGGCGCTTGTACACGTCACTGTGGCGCTTGTACACGTCACTGTGGTCCTTGTACACATCACTGTGGCGCTTGTACACGTCACTGTGGCCCTTGTACACGTCACTGTGGCCCTTGTACACGTCACTGTGGCGCTTGTACACGTCACTGTGGCGCTTGTACACGTCACTGTGGCCCTTGTACACGTCACTGTGGCCCTTGTACACGTCACTGTGGCCCTTGTACACGTCACTGTGGCCCTTGTACACGTCACTGTGGCCCCTTGTACACGTCACTGTGGCGCTTGTACACGTCACTGTGGCCCTTGTACACGTCACTGTGGCCCTTGTACACGTCACTGTGGCCCTTGTACACGTCACTGTGACCCTTGTACACGTCACTGTGGCCCCTTGTACACGTCACTGTGGCGCTTGTACACATCACTGTGGCGCTTGTACACGTCACTGTGGCCCTTGTACACGTCACTGTGGCCCTTGTACACGTCACTGTGGCCCCTTGTACACGTCACTGTGGCCCCTTGTACACGTCACTGGTCTTTGTGCACGTCACTGTGGCCCCTTGTGTACGTCATTGTGGCCCTTTGTGCAAGTCAATGTGGCCCTTTGTATACGTGACTGTGGCCCTTGTGCACGTTACTGTGACTCCTTGTGCACGTCACTGTGGCACTTGTACACATCACTGTGGCCCTTGTACACATCACTGTGGCGCTTGTACACGTCACTGTGGCCCTTGTACACGTCACTGTGGCGCTTGTACACGTCACTGTGGCCCCTTGTACACATCACTGTGGCCCTTGTACACATCACTGTGGCCCTTGTACACATCACTGTGGCCCTTGTACACGTCACTGTGGCGCTTGTACACGTCACTGTGGCCCCTTGTGCACGTCACTGTGGCCCTTGTGCACGTCACTGTGGCCCTTGTACACAACACTGTGGCCCTTGTACACATCACTGTGGCGCTTGTACACGTCACTGTGGTCCTTGTACACATCACTGTGGCGCTTGTACACGTCACTGTGGCCCTTGTACACGTCACTGTGGCCCTTGTACACGTCACTGTGGCGCTTGTACACGTCACTGTGGCGCTTGTACACATCACTGTGGCGCTTGTACACGTCACTGTGGCCCTTGTACACGTCACTGTGGCCCTTGTACACGTCACTGTGACCCTTGTACACGTCACTGTGGCCCCTTGTACACGTCACTGTGGCGCTTGTACACATCACTGTGGCGCTTGTACACGTCACTGTGGCCCTTGTACACGTCACTGTGGCCCTTGTACACGTCACTGTGGCCCCTTGTACACGTCACTGTGGCGCTTGTACACGTCACTGTGGCCCTTGTACACATCACTGTGGCCCTTGTACACGTCACTGTGGCCCTTGTACACGTCACTGTGGCCCTTGTACACGTCACTGTGGCCCTTGTACACGTCACTGTGGCCCTTTGTACACGTCACTGTGGCCCTTGTACACGTCACTGTGACCCTTGTACACGTCACTGTGGCCCTTGTACACGTCACTGTGGCCCTTGTACACGTCACTGTGGCCCTTGTACACGTCACTGTGGCCCTTGTACACATCACTGTGGCGCTTGTACACGTCACTGTGGCCCTTGTACACGTCACTGTGGCGCTTGTACACGTCACTGTGGCCCTTGTACACATCACTGTGGCCCTTGTACACATCACTGTGGCCCTTGTACACGTCACTGTGGCCCTTGTACACGTCACTGTGGCCCCTTGTACACGTCACTGTGGCCCCTTGTACACGTCACTGTGGCCCCTTGTACACGTCACTGTGGCCCTTGTACACGTCACTGTGGCCCCTTGTACACGTCACTGTGGCCCTTGTACACGTCACTGTGGCCCTTGTACACGTCACTGTGGCCCTTGTACACGTCACTGTGGCCCCTTGTACACGTCACTGTGGCCCCTTGTACACGTCACTGTGGCCCTTGTACACGTCACTGTGGCCCCTTGTACACGTCACTGTGGCCCTTGTACACGTCACTGTGGCCCTTGTACACGTCACTGTGGCCCCTTGTACACGTCACTGTGGCCCCTTGTACACGTCACTGTGGCCCTTGTACACGTCACTGTGGCCCTTGTACACGTCACTGTGGCCCTTGTACACATCACTGTGGCGCTTGTACACGTCACTGTGGCCCTTGTACACGTCACTGTGGCGCTTGTACACGTCACTGTGGCCCTTGTACACATCACTGTGGCCCTTGTACACGTCACTGTGGCCCTTGTACACATCACTGTGGCGCTTGTACACGTCACTGTGGCCCTTGTACACGTCACTGTGGCGCTTGTACACGTCACTGTGGCCCTTGTACACATCACTGTGGCCCTTGTACACATCACTGTGGCCCTTGTACACGTCACTGTGGCCCTTGTACACGTCACTGTGGCCCTTGTACACATCACTGTGGCGCTTGTACACGTCACTGTGGCCCTTGTACACGTCACTGTGGCGCTTGTACACGTCACTGTGGCCCTTGTACACATCACTGTGGCCCTTGTACACATCACTGTGGCCCTTGTACACGTCACTGTGGCTCTTGTACACGTCACTGTGGCCCTTGTACACGTCACTGTTGTGTGGGAAAAATACCGGGATAGGATGCTTGATGAGAATTACATAGAAACAAAAATGTGGTTACTGGAACCATGAATTTAAAATTAAATCAATTGTTAATAAAGTACAACACAAAAGATCTTAGCTGAATGCAAAGACCCGGATTCACGAAGCAGTTACGCTAGTACTTACGAACGTGTACATCTTTCCTCAATCTTTGACGGCTTTGGTTACATTTATTGAACAGTTTACAAGCATGAAAACTTCCCAGTCAACTGTTGTTATTGTTATAAACAGCCTCCTGGTGCTTCGGAGCTCATTAACTGTTTAATAATTGTAAACAAAGCCGCCAAAAATTGAGAACAGATGTACAGGTTCGTAAGTGCTTGCGTAATTGCTTCGTGAATCTGGCACCTAGGTTCCTATGCTGGATGGTAAGTCCACTCCTCTGTGACCTTGATACTGGTAATGGGCTGGAGCAGGTAGGGTTCTTAACGCTGATCTGGCTCATATATTGCAGAACACAATATACCTACAGGTACACCCACACATTTAACATGTAAGTTTTACAAGGAGATGATAAGACAGCTCTATGACTGCAAGCACTGGTAAGGTTCATGACTTGGGATCTGAACTCGACCCGTCCTCTTAAAAAGCGACGTTCTTTTTAAGAGGACAGGTTGCAGTCTTTGCACTCTAGCCTAGTCCTAGGAATATCGGTGGTGTTGCACACAAGGTATAAATACACAAACGTATATGGAAATATGCATAAAAATTATGATATGCAATGAAATAAACTAACTTGATAAATTAAGATTAATGGATATGGCAATTATATGCATGATGAGTTATATTAAAGAATTTTAATAATCAAGATATGGGTATTCTGATTATTTGAATATTTAGCAATAAAAGAGGTTTTCACTGAAAAGATTAAGTCAGAACTTTCTAGATGATGAAGAGTTGCCTGGCTTCCTAAGGACTCTCAATTTATATATGGATATTGATGACCAGACCACACACTAGAAGGTGAAGGGACGACGACGTTTCGGTCCGTCCTGGACCATTCTCAAGTCGATTGTCTTGATCTTGATTGTCTCACAATCGACTTGAGAATGGTCCAGGACGGACCGAAACGTCGTTGTCCCTTCAACTTCTAGTGTGTGGTCTGGTCAACATACTTCAGCCACGTTATTGTGACTCATCGCCTGTATATATGGATGTATTAATGTTATAAAGCATGCTAATTGGCCAATCAACGCTCTAAAACAATTAATAACTTATCCTGAACTGAGAACCGGAGCCCATCTGTCAGTAGACAGATGATGTCCCTCTTGCTGAGACTAGGCTCTATATTTTTGATGGGGATTTGGCAGCCTTGATGTTGGTTATGTCTCGGGTAGTGTGCTGTGGGATGACTTCTTGTAGCGGTTGCTAGGATGAGGGTTATAATGGAGATAATATAGCGAGACTCTGGGTACATGAGCTCGCCTCATGCCACTTGATAAAAGTTCTTAAGATAGGATTGCTGATCAGATTATAGATCAATGGCTTCCCTGGTATCTAGAAAGTTAACACTGGTGATTAGATAAGTCTTCCTTTACAAAGTTTTCACAGACATTTTAATTAAGATTTACATATGAAGTGTACCAGCTAGGTCTGTGTACAGATGGACCGAGTGAGGAAGATTAAGACACCACAAGAGGTGGTACGGGCATGAATAGCCCCGTAAGGTGGCATAGATGATTGGAGTGATTGTGGTCTCTGGCCGAGTAACATCTTGAAGTGTGTTTGGCTCTTTATATAGCCGCAAGTTCCTTGCTCTGGATTCGGGTGGAAATTTCTAGAATATTCGAATTTTCTAGTTATATTAGGATATAGGTAGAATACAGCCTATGCAGTCAGTATAGGCTGACGTAGACAATATAAGCGTTAGGACAGGAGGTGGGTTGTCCATGCAGCCCGTTCACACTAGCGTTCCCTACGTCAAGAAACAGTCGTACTATGGTGCCCTAACTCAACCACGAACAGTAAACTGGACATTATGTCGATTTCACGAGACTCGACCAATTTCTAGTACGACAGTTTTCGGCCTTGGGTAAGGTGTACGTCAAAATGCGACGTGCTATGACGAGAACACAGTGTTCAAGCCTAGCCTAGTCTAAGCTTGAGTAATTTCCGCGAGAGCAATATGTTGGAAATTTTGAAAAAAGATGATAATACTAAAAATTTTGAATGATTTCATTCTGAATTATTATTTACACGATTTAACTACTGATGTTGCTTAGCTGATAACTTCAACACAGTTGACAAGTGTATTGATTGATAAATGACTTGGTTGCTAAATGATTTGGTTGATAAATGACTTGGTTGCTCAATGATTTGGTTGATAAATGACTTGGTTGCTCAATGATTTGGTTGATAAATGACTTGGATGCTCAATGATTTGGTTGATAAATGACTTGGTTGCTCAATGACTTGGTTGATAATTGGATGAATGAATTTGGTTGATCGATGTATTGATTTTGCCATTACATAATCACAGTCTAATCCCGCGCCATACGAAACCTTGTGAAATAACGGGTTACTTTGGCAGTCTTTGATTATATGAAATTAAGACAAGCTTTAATGATACCTTATTGGAAACACCTCTTGAAGGACCTACTTACCTTATAATTTCTAGAAGATTACGGTATGATACTGAGGGCTGGCAGAGTTTGTAAGTGGCTTTAGAGTTGAGTAAATTGTTCTGTTGCATTGTTGTGTTGCTGGGGGTAGAGAAATACTGGGTGATAAGTGGTCTTTATAGCGGAGGAGAAGTGTATTGGTCTGGTAACTGTTGCGGGGAGCCTTGGGTACACTACTTCTAGTTGTGGAGCCTTGGGTACACTACTTCTAGTTGTGGAGAGTCTTGGGTACACTGCTACTAGTTGTGGAGAGTCTTGGGTACACTACTTCTAGTTGTGGAGAGTCTTGGGTACACTACTACTAGTTGTGGAGAGTCTTGGGTACACTGCTACTAGTTGTGGAGAGTCTTGGGTACACTGCTACTAGTTGTGGAGAGTCTTGGGTACACTGCTACTAGTTGTGGAGAGTCTTGGGTACACTACTTCTAGTTGTGGAGAGTCTTGGGTACACTGCTACTAGTTGTGGAGAGTCTTGGGTACACTACTACTAGTTGTGGAGAGTCTTGGGTACACTACTACTAGTTGTGGAGTCTTGGGTACACTACTTCTAGTTGTGGAGAGTCTTGGGTACACTACTTCTAGTTGTGGAGAGTCTTGGGTACACTACTTCTAGTTGTGGAGTCTTGGGTACACTACTACTAGTTGTGGAGAGTCTTGGGTACACTACTACTAGTTGTGGAGAGTCTTGGGTACACTGCTACTAGTTGTGGAGAGTCTTGGGTACACTACTTCTAGTTGTGGAGAGTCTTGGGTACACTACTACTAGTTGTGGAGAGTCTTGGGTACATTACTTCTAGTTGTGGAGAGTCTTGGGTACACTACTACTAGTTGTGGAGAGTCTTGGGTACACTACTACTAGTTGTGGAGAGTCTTGGGTACACTGCTACTAGTTGTGGAGAGTCTTGGGTACACTACTTCTAGTTGTGGGGAGTCTTGGGTACACTGCTACTAGTTGTGGAGAGTCTTGGGTACACTGCTACTAGTTGTGGAGAGTCTTGGGTACACTACTACTAGTTGTGGAGAGTCTTGGGTACACTACTTCTAGTTGTGGAGAGTCTTGGGTACACTGCTACTAGTTGTGGAGAGTCTTGGGTACACTGCTACTAGTTGTGGAGAGTCTTGGGTACACTACTACTAGTTGTGGAGAGTCTTGGGTACACTACTACTAGTTGTGGAGAGTCTTGGGTACACTACTACTAGTTGTGGAGAGTCTTGGGTACACTACTACTAGTTGTGGAGAGTCTTGGGTACACTACTACTAGTTGTGGAGAGTCTTGGGTACACTACTACTAGTTGTGGAGAGTCTTGGGTACACTACTACTAGTTGTGGAGAGTCTTGGGTACACTACTACTAGTTGTGGAGAGTCTTGGGTACACTACTACTAGTTGTGGAGAGTCTTGAGTACACTACTTCTAGTTGTGGAGAGTCTTGGGTACACTACTTCTAGTTGTGGAGAGTCTTGGGTACACTACTTCTAGTTGTGGAGAGTCTTGGGTACACTGCTACTAGTTGTGGAGAGTCTTGGGTACACTACTTCTAGTTGTGGAGAGTCTTGGGTACACTACTACTAGTTGTGGAGAGTCTTGGGTACATTACTTCTAGTTGTGGAGAGTCTTGGGTACACTACTTCTAGTTGTGGAGAGTCTTGGGTACACTGCTACTAGTTGTGGAGAGTCTTGGGTACATTACTTCTAGTTGTGGAGAGTCTTGGGTACACTACTTCTAGTTGTGGAGAGTCTTGGGTACACTGCTACTAGTTGTGGAGAGTCTTGGGTACATTACTTCTAGTTGTGGAGAGTCTTGGGTACACTGCTACTAGTTGTGGAGAGTCTTGGGTACACTACTTCTAGTTGTGGAGAGTCTTGGGTACACTGCTACTAGTTGTGGAGAGTCTTGGGTACACTACTTCTAGTTGTGGAGAGTCTTGGGTACACTACTTCTAGTTGTGGTGCATCTACATCAATATATAATATATATATATTCTATATATAATATATATATATTCTATATATAATATATATATATATATTCTATATATAATATATATATATATATATATATATATATATATATATATATATATATATATATATTCTATATATAATATATATATATATATATATATATATATTCTATATATAATATATATATATATATATATATATATATATATATATATATATATATATATATATTCTATATATAATATATATATATATATATATATATATATATTCTATATATATATATATATATATATATATATATATTCTATATATATATATATATTCTATATATATATATATATATATATATATATATATATAAATATATATATATATATATATATATATATATATATATATAAATATATATATATATATATATATATATATATATATATATATATATATATATATATATATAAATATATTATATATATGCGAACAAGCCTGAATGGTCCCCAGGACTATATGCGAATGAAAACTCACACCCCAGAAGTGACTCGAACCCATTCTCCCAAGAGCAACGCAACTGGTATCTACAGGTCGCCTTAATCCGCTTGACTATCACGACCGGACATAAGAAAGTGATAGCCGAAGCTATTTGAACCACTTCCCCGCCGGCACTCGGATGATAATCTTGGGCATAGCATTTTATCATGATTAAGGCGTCCTGTAGATACCGTTGCGTTGCTCCTGGGAGTATGGGTTCGAGTCACTTCTGGGGTGTGAGTTTTCATTCGCATATAGTCCTGGGGACCATTCAGGCTTGTTCGCATTTGTGTTCCTCACGTGTGCCCCAAAGAATGAGGTGATTTGATAAAATGCTATGCCCAAGATTGCCATCCGAGTGCCGGCGGGGAAGTGGTTCAAATAGCTTCTGCTATCACTTCCTTATGTCCGGTCGTGATGGTCAAGTGGATTAAGGCGTCGTGTAGATACCAGTTGCGTTGCTCCTCCTGGGAGTATGGGTTCGAGTCACTTCTGGGTGCGAGTTTTCATTTATATATATATGTCGTACCTAGTAGCCAGAACGCACTTCTCAGCCTACTATGCAAGGCCCGATTTGCCTAATAAGCCAAGTTTTCATAAATTAATATATTTTCTTTAATTTTTTTCTTATGAAATGATAAAGCTACCCATTTCATTATGTATGAGGTCAATTTTTTTTCATTGGAGTTAAAATTAACGTTGATATATGACCGAACCTAACCAACCCTACCTAACCTAACCTATCTTTATAGGTTAGGTTAGGTTAGGTAGCCAAAAAAGTTAGGTTAGGTTAGGTTAGGTAGGTTAGGTAGTCGAAAAACAATTAATTCATGAAAACTTGGCTTATTAGGCAAATCGGGCCTTGCATAGTAGGCTGAGAAGTGCGTTCTGGCTACTAGGTACGACATATATATATATATATATATATATATATATATATATATATATATATATATATATATATATATAATATATATATATATATATATATAATATATATATATATATATATATATTATATATATATATATATATATATATATATATATATATATATATATATATATATATATATATATATATATATAATATATATATATATATATATATATATATTATATATATATATATATATATATATATATATATATATATATATATATATATATATATATATATATATATATATATATATATATATATTATATGTATTCAGTATAAGCCCCTTAATTCTAGGCAGCTTCCACCGGTCTACAAAATCCTGATGCTTATACCGTCCTAATCTCCGGAGATTAACTTGAATCTCTCTCAAATTACTGGTCTAAGGATAATCTTCATACCAGCTTAGGATGTCCGCCAGCGTATACCTGGAGCATACCTGGAGCATACCTGGAGAGGGTTCTGGAAGTATTTCTACTCCCCGAGCCCAGCCTGAGGACAGGCTCGACTTTTGATAACTTGGTCCAACAGGCTGTTGCTTGGAGCGGCCCGCAGGCCCATATATTCCCTACAGTCTGGTTGGTCCGGCACTTCTTGCAAGAACTTATCTAAGTGTCTCTTGAATACATCCACCTTTGTTCCGGCAATATTTCTAATGCTTGCTGGGAGGGTGTTGAACAGCTGTGGACCTCTGATGTTCAGACAGTGTTCTCTGATTGTGTCTATGGCACCTCTACTCTTCATTGGTTCTATTCTGCATTTCCTTCCATATCTTTCGTTCAAGTATGTTGTCATTCTACCGTGCAAATTTAGGACCAGGCCTTCAAGTTTCTTCCATATATATATTATTATATTCCTTTCTCGTCTCCTTTCCAAAGAGTACATTTTGAGAGCTTTGAGACGTTCCCAATAATTTAGATGTTTTATCGTGTCTATGCGTGCCGTATATGTTCTCTGTATTCCCTCTAATTCAGAGATCTCTCCCGCTCTGAAAGGGGAAGTGAGTGAGCAATACTCAAGCCGGGACAGCACCAGTGATCTAAACAGTATTAGCATTGCTGTGGGGTCCCTGGAACTGAACGTTCTCATAATCCATCCTATCATTTTCTTGACCGCCGCAATATTTGCTCGGTTATGTTCACTAAATGTCAGGTCGTCAGACATCACAATTCCCAGGTCTTTTACTTGTTGCTTTCCTTCTATGATTGTGTCTAATTGTGTCCTGTAAACTGTGTTTCGTTTAACTTTCTTGTTTCCACCATACCTAAATACCTGGAACTTGTCACCGTTAAACATCATGTTATTTTCAGTTGCCCAATCAAAGACTTTATTAATATCTACCTGCAGTTTTTCAGTGTCTTTTACAGAGGAAATTTTCATGCTGACTTTTGTATCATCTGCAAAGAATGACACGAAGCTGTGACTTGTATTTTTGTCTATATGGAGATAAGAATGAGAAATAGCAGCGGTGCAAGGACTGTGTCCTGAGGTACAGAGCTTTTCACTGTACTTGGACTTGGCCTTATTTGATTGGCCGTTGCTCTCTGCATTCTGTTGACAGAAAGTTGAAAATCCAACGCCCAACTTTACCCGTTATTCCTATTGATCTCATTTTATGGGCCATCACTCCATGGTCACATTTGTCGAATGCCTTTGCAAAGTCTGTGTATACAACATCTATATTTTGTTTTTCTTCTCGGGCTTCTGTGTAAAATTGCGTAGCAATTCTCTGCAAGTCTGTGATTCTGTCATAGTGGTTGAGTAACTGTGACAGACAGGATCATCCCGCTCTAAGTCCATGTTGTCCTGGGTTGTGAAGTTCATCATTTTCCATAAAACTAGAAATTTGATTCCTAATCACGCTTTCAAAAATATTTTATTATGTGTGATGTTAGTGCAATTGGTCTATATTTTTTTGCCAAAGCTTTACTGCCATTCTTGTGCAGAGGAGCTATATCTGCAGATTTAAGTGCTGCTGGTATCTCCCCTGTATTCAGGCTCTTTCTCCTATTACACTGGTACTTTACATTTCTTTATGAGTATTAAGTTTCACGAGTCAGGCCCAGGAGCTGAGTGCATGGGCATATTGTCAATTTCTCTCTTAAAGTCTTCCGAGTTCGTGTTAATATCCGTTATATTATCTGCAGCTTGGATGTCATTCATAAAGAAGCTGTCTGGGTCATCAACTTTCATGTTGTTTATTTGTATGCTAAACAGAGCTTCATACTGCCTTCTTAGAATTTCACTAATTTCTTTGTTGTCCTCTGTGTACGTATCTTCAGTTGTAATTAAAGGTCCAATACTGGTGGATTTTTTTTTATATTGATTTTGCATAAGTGAAAAAATATTTTGTATTTTTCTTTATCTCTTGTATAGCTTTCTGTTTCAATTACATTTTCTGAGGCTCCATATAGTCACTTCAACGTCTGCTCTATTTCTTCGATCTCCCTGTTTAGCTTTATTTTCCTTTCTTGTGATAGCCGTGTCTGCTTAAGCATTTCCGTGATTTTTTCCTTCTCCTGTACAGTCGTCTGCGTTCTCTTTCTAGAGTGGTCCTCCTTCTGCCCCTCCTCACAGGCACGTGCTTCAAGCAGACCTTGTAAGCTTCAGCTGTCAGTTGAGCTATTCCCTGTGTGGGAGTTTTGTCGCTTAAGACAGTCTCCCATTGAATTTGCAAGGTCTATATTTATTTTTCCCAGTCGATTCTCTTATTGTTGAAATTGAATTGATGGACTACTCCTCGCTTGGTGGTTCTCTTGAGCCTACTACCGTTATTTATGTTAGTTCGCACTTCACTAAGCTTATGGTCTGAGTATGTAGTATCTGAGATTGTAATGTCTGATTAGCTAATCATTGTTTGTAAATATCAGGTCTTGTGTGTTTTCGTTCCTAGTTGGTTCTGTAATCTGTTGATTGAGAGAGAATTTGTCACAGAATCTCAAAAGTTCTCTGACCTGTGGCTGATTATTTCCAGGGTGGTTCCCTGCTACGATATCTTTGTTTGCCATTCTCCATCTTAGACGTGGTAGATTGAAATCTCCAAGGAAGATAATATCTGGAGCGGGGTTTGCTAGGTTATCAAGGATGTTCTCTATTTTGTGCATGTGCTCTGTGAATTCCTCCACCGTTTCATCTGGCGGTTTATACATTAGAATAATAATTAGGTTTATTTTTTCTACCTTAATTCCAAGTACCTCTACCACCTCATTGGTTGAGTTTAGTAGCTCTGCATACCAGATTCTCTTTAACATAGAGACCTACTCCTCCATTTGACCTAACTTCTCTATCACATCTATATAAATTATAATTTGGAATCCAGATTCGAGAAGCGTAGGATCTTATCACCCACAAGAGAAGCTTCCCTGGCTGACTCGTCACCCGCTCACGACAACGTGCAGAACAGAAATGTCTGGCCCACTTCCTTGAGCCTATATACCATCTCGCTCTCCCACATCTGTGTCATGCCCTCTGGCCCTCCTCCACTATTATAATTTCCTGTGTACCTCCGGGTCGTTGAGGTCTCTGCCAGCCTCTCATAATTGGCGGATGCTCTTAGATGATTACGATATATGGTGGCATATCCCAGTATATGTCTATGCCATACACGCATCCACACTCACCCATCCATACACACACGCACCCATCCATACACACACGCACACACACCCATAAACGCTTCCGCGAGCATTATGCTTTGAGAGACCCATAACTAATTTACTTGTATTTATTTGGGCCACAACACTAAGTCGCCTAGTTGTACTCACCTATGTGTACACGCCTAGGTGTACTCGCCTACTTGTACTCACCTAGGTGTACTTGCCTCTCAGCCATTTATTGATTAGGGTACAAGTTAGGGAAGGGGGGGGGGGGGGAAGGATTATATTTGATGGACAGGGTAGGGAATATAATAGTCGGAGACGGGGAAGAGGGAGGGAAAATAGTAGTGGGACAAGGGAAGAAATGTCTTAGTGGGATGTGTTGGGAGGGGGAATATAATAGTGGAAGGGAAGGAGGGATATATTATTGTGATGGTAGAGGTAATATAGTATTGGAAGGGTGAGGGGGTATAGTAGTGGAAGGGGGGACATCACTAGGGGACTGGGAGGGGGGAGAGGGGGGGGGGTACCATGTCTGACGTTAGTATTGATCACAGAATCCTAATGTTGCCTCCCAGGCCAGACATTACGGTGCCATGCTCCCCCCCACATACCCACGGTGCCATGCTCCCTCCCCACACACCCATGGTGCCATGCTCCCCCCCCACACACCCATGGTGCCATGCTCCCTCCCCCCCCACACCCATGGTGCCATGCTCCCTCCCCACACACCCATGGTGCCATGCTCCCCCCACACACCCACGGTGCCATGCTCCCCCACACACCCACGGTGCCATGCTCGCTCCCCCCACACCCATGGTGCCATGCTCCCTCCCCACACACCCATGGTGCCATGCTCCCTCCCCCCCCACACCCATGGTGCCATGCTCCCTCCCCACACACCCATGGTGCCATGCTCCCTCCCCACACACCCATGGTGCCATGCTCCCCCCACACACTCACGGTGCCATGCTCCCCCTCACACCCACGGTGGCATGCTCCCCCCACATCCACGGTGCTATGCTCCCCCACACACCCACGGTGCCATGCTCCCCCATACACCCACGGTGCCATGCTCCCCCCACACCCACAGTACCATGCTCCCCTCACACCCACGGTGGCATGCTCCCCCCACACCCACGGTGCCATGCTCCCTCCCCACACACCCATGGTGCCATGCTCCCCCCACACACCCACGGTGCCATACTCCCCCCACACACCCACGGTGCCATGCTCCCCCACACACCCACGGTGCCATGCTCCCCCACACACCCACGGTGCCATGCTCCCCCCACACCCACAGTACCATGCTCCCCTCACACCCACGGTGCCATGCTCCCCCCACACCCACAGTACCATGCTCCCCTCACACCCACGGTGGCATGCTCCCCCCACATCCACGGTGCTATGCTCCCCCCACACCCACGGTGCCATGCTCCCCCACACACCCACGGTGCCATGCTCCCGCCACACACCCACGGTGCCATGCTCCCCCCCACACACCCACGGTGCCATGCTCCCCCCACACCCACGGTGCCATGCTCCCCCCCACACCCACGGTGGATGCTCCCCCCACATCCACGGTGCCATGCTCCCCCCCACACCCACGGTGCTATGCTCCCCCCACACCCACGGTACCATGCTCCCCCCACACCCACGGTATCATGCTCCCCCCACACCCACGGTATCATGCTCCCCCCACACCCACGGTATCATGCTCCCCCCACACCCACGGTATCATGCTCCCCCCACACCCACGGTACCATGCTCCCCCACATCCACGGTACCATGCTCCCCCCACATCCACGGTACCATGCTCCCCCCACACCCACGGTGCCATGCTCCCCCACACCCACGGTATCATGCTCCCCCCACACCCACGGTATCATGCTCCCCCCACACCCACGGTGCCATGCTCCCCCACACCCACGGTATCATGCTCCCCCCACACCCACGGTATCATGCTCCCCCCACACCCACGGTGCCATGCTCCCCCACACCCACGGTATCATGCTCCCCCACATCCACGGTACCATGCTCCCCCCACATCCACGGTACCATGCTCCCCCCACACCCACGGTGCCATGCTCCCCCCACACCCACGGTATCATGCTCCCCCCACACCCACGGTATCATGCTCCCCCCACACCCACGGTACCATGCTCCCCCCCACACACCCACGGTGCCACGCTCCCACCCCCACGGTGCCATGCTCCCCCCCCCACACCCACGGTGCTATGCTCCCCCCCCACGCCCATTCCCCCCCCCCGCCCCCCCTACCCACAGGCCAGGGAGGTAGTACTACATGTACTCCCCATTGTTTATCACCAATTACTGCAAGCCCTCAGTACCAGAGCCCAGTTCCACCCCTGAGAACATTTCTGGGAACATATATCTCCGTAGGAATTCCGGAGAGAATCAAATTTCCCGTGTACACTCTTGGGCCATTGTACATCCAGTCTAGATAACGGTCCTAGAACTGACCCTTGGGAAACATGTTCATCCAGGCTAGATAACACCTAGCAGTGACCTTTCCTGCGCTGAAAGTTGGTAAATTTCATCAACTTTTGCTGATTCTTGATTTGTTAGACTTGATTGTTATGGAAACACTGTGTGATACGGTGAAGATGAATCAAGAGTTTATGTCTTGGATGATCCATACGCGTAGGCTACTGGTTGATACCTGGTTGATGGAGTTCTGGGAGTTCTTCTACTGCCCAAACCCGGCCCGAGGCCAGGCTTGACTTGTGAGAGTTTGGTCCACCAGGCTGTTGCTTGGAGCGGCCCGCAGGCCCACATACCCACCACAGCCCAGCTGATCCGGATATTTCTTATACTCGCTGGGAGGATGTTGTACAACCGCGGACCTCTGATGTTTATACAGTGTTCTCTGATTGTGCCTATGGCACCTCTGCTCTTCACTGGTTATATTCTGCATTTTCTTCCATATCGTTTTCTCCAGTATGTTGTTATTTTACTGTGTAGATTTGGGTCCTGTCCCTCCAGTAATTTCCATGTGTATGTTATTTCATACCCCTCTCGTCTCTAGAGAGTTCAT